>NC_084793.1:219236838-219536942 GCF_963169125.1 Humulus lupulus
AAACGACAAAATCTAGGTTTAGTACAATCATCTCCCAAAATACCCCTGGCCGTGGCAGCTAGGCAGGCCAAACATGTACACGCTGCTTCACGCTCTCTATACTCATGGTTGGTCGACTTTCCCCTCGCCCTTACCTGCACCCGAGAGCCGAATCCCATCAAGAAAACCCTCACAAGCAGATAACATATGCATATCAAAACTTAGAATTTAAACAAGCCATCAACAGGCAATACACAAACGGCCATGTCGTCCCAAGCGCTTTACCAGGCCCTGGGTTCGCGGTCCACACCGTAAGGATATCCCAGGTATCCTTTAGGGTCTCGCCCTGGCAACTTGCACTTCGCATGCTAAACGCTGCTCTCAGCCCCTTGCCGCGCTCGGCCTTGCATTTCATGTGCTTAACGTCGTTCCCGGCCCCTCGCCGCTCCCGGCCTTGCCTCTCTCGGCCTTCGTCGTTCCCGGCCATCGTCATTCCCGGCTCTTGCCGTTCATTCACATATATGCACACATAGCATAATAAAGCAAATAAATAACATGAATAAACTCAATCAAAGGGCTACGCCCTGCAACACAACCATATAGGGCCCTGCCCTGCATACAAGCTCTACAGGAACAGTGGTTTTCTTACCTGTGTCCCGAGCCTTCCAAGCACCGATGTCCCGAGCACAGTCCCCTAGTCCGAGCCTCGCTGAAATCCTAGTCACAACGCATTAACAATATTCATCCATCAAGTTATGATCCATTAAATAACTTCGAGCCATAATTCTAATCTCCGGGACATTGAATCTTATCAATCCGGGTGATAAAATCCATCTTGAACCTTAACTACTGAATTCTTGAGCCTAAAACCTCTTAAAAACCCAAAAATGCACTAAGCATCGTGGCTCTAGGAACTCATGATGTGGCCCGCTGCTCAACCCGAGGCCCTGCCTCATTTTAGCCTACTCGCCCCGCGGCCCTTCCTGAAGGGCGCCGGGGCGTGCCTCCATTTCCAGACACCCCAAAGTTCTAAGGGGCCGCGGCTCAGCAAGAACAGCACCGCGGCCCAACCCCTCGAGCCCATAAAATCTCACTATTTTCTCCACCAAAACCAAGCCAAATAGCCCTAAAATCCATCTAACAACCTAATTTAATTATCCCATAGGTTTCTCTATGATTCCAGCAGATAATCCTAACAAACTCCAGCTTTAAAACTCATCAAACACAAAATTCAATCTCAAACTTTAGAACCTTAAGAAAACTAGAAACTCAGCCAAATAATCACAGAATTCGATGGTTAGAATCACAATTAAAGGTTTACCTTAGCCCCTGCTTGAATCCTCAAAGTGATGCTAAGCAATTCTCCAAGTTTAAAGCTCAAATCCTAGCTTGATTTGCAAAGTCTCCCCTTGGTTGAGAGAAAACAAGAGAAAAGGAAGAGAGGTTTGGGTCGGTTCTCACAGTTCTGAAAGCTTCTTTTGTTTTGTTTTATTTAACTTAGTCTCTAAGGTTACCTCAAGGCTCGGGGCACCAAAAACGTCCCCGAGAGAAAAATGGTAAGTTTCCCCCATATTCCCTCCTAAACATCCTAACCTCAAATATATTTCCAGATATTTATTTCTATAACCTGATAACCCCATACAACGTCTGGTACCCGAAATACCCATCGACTCACCACGAGTCAGAATTTCAACCCCGTTGTGACTTTCTAGATAACCACTCCCTAGGACTGTCTCGGATCGTGCAACACAGATATTTCACAATTATTACAATTATCACATCTATGCCCTCAATGGGCTAAAATTACAAACATGCCACTAATAACCAAACGGGGCCCACATGCATATTTAATCCACCTAAACATGCATCACTAATCACATATTCACACAAATTCACATATTATAATAATAAGCCACTTATTGCCCTCCAGGCACACTAATCAAGGCCCTAAGCCTTATTATCAAATTTGGGTCGTTACAACTATCCCCTCCTTACAGAAATTTCGTCCTCGAAATTACCTCAACAACTCGAGATACCTCTGATAAGGCTGGAGGCATCGCCAACCTGTAAGCTACCTCCCCAACCCGTTTCAGAATTTCGAAGGGGCCAACAAACCTAGGGCTCAGCTTGCCCCGAACACCAAACCGTTTCACTCCCCTCAAAGGTGAAACCCTAAGAAACATATGGTCACCGACCTGAAACTCTACGCTTCTGCGTCTCAAGTCCGAATAACTCTTCTGGCGACTCTAGGAGGCGAGCATTCGAGCACTAATCTTCTCAATCGCTTCTTTGGTCTTCTAAACCATCTTAGGACCTAAGTACCTCCTCTCACCTGTCTCATCCCAATGGATAGGTGATCTACACTTCCTCCCATATAGCATCTCATACGGAGCCACTCCGATAGTCGCCTGATAACTGTTGTTGTACGAGAACTTAATCAAAGGGAGATACTTACTCCAAGATCCCCCAAAATCTAGCACACAGGCTCGCAACATATCCTCCAATATCTGAATGGTCCTCTCAGACTGTCCATCTATCTAGTGATGATAAGTGGTACTAAACCGTAACTGTGCGCCCATAGCTTTCTGTAGACTCTCCCAAAACTTGGAATTGAAGGTGGGGTCCCTGTCGAATACTATCGACCTCGGAGCCCCCATGAAGTCGAACAATTTCCTTCATATATAACTCAGCATACTGCTCCACAGTATAAGTCGTCCTGACAGGTAAAAAGTGGGTGGAGTTGGTATACCTATCCACAATCACCCACACCGAGTCATGCTGTCCCACGGTCTTCGGCAAACCAACCACAAAGTCCATGGTGATATCTTCCCACTTCCATTCTGGAATCCTCAGGTGCTGCAGCAACCCTATTGGCCTCTGATGTTCAGCCTTGACCTCCTGACAAGTTAAGCACTTGGCCACATAATCCACCACATCGCTCTTCATGCCTGACCACCAATACAAAGCTCTCAAATCCTGGTACATCATCACCGTACCCAGGTGTAAAGAATAGGGAGTGGTATGCAGTTTGTCTAAAATCTCTTGCTGAATATCTGAATCCATCGGAACATAGATTCGACCCTTATACCTCAGTAACCCCATCTCCGAGATAGAAAAGTCCTTAGCCGCTCCAACTAAGACGTTCTCCCTGTGACCTCTCAACTAGGAATCCTTCCCTTGCGCCTCCTTGATCCTTTCAAGGAGTGTATACTGCAGAGTGACGTTGGCTAATCAACCAACCACCAACTCTATTCCTGCTCTGGTCATCTCCTCCGCTAACTTACTGGATATCTGCCTTGAACTGTACAACTGTCCTGGGCCCTTCCGACTCAATGCATCAGCCACTACATTAGCCTTCCCGTGATGGTATACGATATCACAATCCTAATCCTTAACCAACTCCAGCCACCGTCTGTGGTGCATATTCAGATCCTTCTGAGTGAAGAAGTACTTCAAACCCTTATGGCCAGTGTATATCTCGCACGTCTCACCATATAGATAATGTCTCCAAATCTTAAGTGTGAATACCACCGCTGCCAATTCTAGATCATGCGTGGGATATCTCTGTTCATACTCCTTTAATTGTCTCGATGCATAGGCTATCACCTTACCAGCTTGCATCAGCACACACCCCAAACCCTGTCTGGAAGCATCACAATAAACCATACACTTTTCATTATCTGTCGGCAGACTAAACACTAACGTGGTGATCAGTAGCCGCTTCAACTCTTTAAAACTGTTCTCACATCTATTTGTCCAAATGTACTTTGTCTTCTTCTTTGTCAATTCTGTCAACAGCGTAGCTATCCTGGAGAATCCCTCGACAAACCACTGATAATATTATGCCAATCCCAGAAAACTCCTCACTTCAGGAACATTGCTCGGTCTAGGCCAATCTCTCGCTGCCTCAATCTTACTTGGGTCAACCAAAATCTCCTCCTTACTGACGATATGGCGCAGAAATGTAACTTGCAGTAACCAAAACTCGCACTTACTAAACTTAGCATATAACCTATGCACCCTTCACCGCTACAATACCATCCGCAGATGCTGCTCATGCTCTGTCTCTGACTGAGAGTACACCAAAATTTCATCGATGAACACAATCACAAACTTATCCAAATAATCCTTGAAAACCCTATTCATCATATCCATAAAATTTGTTGGGGTGTTGGTTAATCCAAAGGTCATAACCAGGAATTCATAGTGTCCATACCTCGTCCGAAAAGCAGCCTTTGGTATGTCCTCTTCTTTAATCTTTAACTGATGGTAACCTGACCAGAGATCTATCTTAGAAAACACTGTCTTTCCCTATAGTTGATCAAATAAATCATCAATCTTAGGCAGCGGATACTTATTCTTAGTGGTCAACTTGTTCAGCTCCGTGTAGTCAATATACATCCTAAGAGATCCATCCTTCTTCTTGATAAACAACACTGGAGCACCCCATGGCGAGAAACTCGGTCTGATGAACCCCAAATCTGGTAACTCCTGCAACTGAATCCTCAATTCCTTCAACTCCACCAGAGCCATTCCGTAAGGCGTCTTAGATACTAGCTTCACTCCTGGTACTAACTCTATAACAAAATTAATCTCTTGCTGCGGCGGCAGCCCTGGAAGATCTGCTAGAAATAAATCTGGAAACTCGCATACAAGTCTGGTCTCTTCCGTTCCAACCAGCACAACCTTAGAGGTATCCACAACACTCGCTAGGAATCCTATGCAACATTCCTACATCAGGTTTCTAGCCTTCAATGCTAAAATCATAGGTGCCCATGGTCCACTAGCTGTTCCCACAAATACAAAGGGTACCTCCCCTTCTGGTTCAAAAGTCACCATCCTGCGCTTGCAGTCAATTGTTGCCCCATACTGTGATAGCCAATCCATCCCTAGGATCACATCGAATTCATCCATCGCAAGCTCAATCAAATCAGCAAACAATTTCGTACCATCTACCTCTACTAGTAAAGCTCTAATCCACCTCTTAGAGACTACCAGCTCCCCAGTTGACACCAAAGTCTGGAAATCCCTAGCATACAGAACACTAGGTCCACACGGCTGATCTATCACTATAGTAGAGATAAACGAATGAGTAGCTCCCGAATCAAACAATGCAGTATAAGAAGAGCCAACACTAGAAATCTGACCTGTCATGACTGAAGGGCTACCCTCCGCCTTAGTCTGAGTCAAAGTAAACACCCTGGCAGGAACGAGACTGTCGCCGTGCTTCGGCTCCTCCTTTAAGGCTTGTGGCCAGTCCTTCTTCAGATGATTGGCACTCCCACAGACAAGGCAGGCCTTAATCCTGCACTAACCCTGATGTCGTCGTCTACACCGAGGACACACTGGAAAACTTCTCCAGTTGTCACTTCCGCCCTGACGGCCACTAAAACCACCCCGTGCTCTCCTATCAGAACTGGGAGGAACAAGGGAATCTGGGGCCTTCCTCTCCTGCTCACTAGAGCCACTACCCAGACTGAATCTAATAGAAGAAGGCATTGTCCTCCTGGCATCGCGCCTAACAGCGCTCTCCCTCCAAATCTGGTCCTCGACCCACTTGGCTGTAAGGGCCTTGTCTACAACCTTAGCGTAGGTAGTAGTCTCTGGATCCAAGGTGATCTTCACATCATGGGCGATCATAACATTTAATCCCCGTACGAACCTGTCTCTTCTTGCCGCATAAGTCGGCACTAATCTGGCGCAAACTTCGCCAACTGGTCAAATTTCAGAGCATACTCTGTCAACTGTCAACCGGTTCTGAGTCAGGTTGATGAACTCATCAACCTTCGCAACTCGGACTGCTACACTGTAGTATTTCTCGTTCAAGATATTTCTGAACTCTTTCCAAGTCATAATGGACACATTCCTCCTCTAAACTACTACATCCCACTAGATACGGGCATCCTCTCCGAACATATAGCTAGCACAAACTACCCTCTCACTCCCCTCAACCCTCATAAAATCCACAATTGAGGAAATCATATTCATCCACTGCTCTACCCGCAGTGGGTCTAGTCCACCCCCAAAGGTGGGAGGATGCTACTTTTTGAACCTCACAAATAAAGGTACCCACCTGTTCTCCACAACAGGTTGAACCGGCACTGGTGCCAAAACCTACTGAACTGGCAACCTGGTGACCTGTGAATGGGCATGCTGCCTCAATTGTCGAAGCTCTTTCTCTGTTCATTGCAACCTTGCTTCCATTTCGGCAAACATCTGTTGCCAATTCTGTGGGGCAGGTGGAGGGTCCTGACCCCAGTTATCATCCTAGGCCCTACTGTCGTGGAGTCTCGATGATTGTCGAGGCATCTCAACAAATATGCCCACAATCAACGATACCGCCCATCAGGCATGATAACAACACCCCAAAACCACCTCCCAAACATATCAGTCAACCACAAACAATAATCCACATAACATACAGATAGCATATAACACTCAACGGGCCATGCCCTGGCATCATGCATATATTAACTCATTCATCATGCTCTATATGAGACAAGCAGGCAAATAGGGCATTTAAACACATATTCAAGCATATAAGTCAATCATTACCAACCAACCCTGAGTCGAGCTTGTCATTGATAGCGAGCATACATGTTCGGTCAATCTCCAGAAACCATAAACCTTGGCTCGCTCTGATACCAAGTTGTAACGCCCTACTTCCTTAGAGCCGCTACTTAGTGAGTTTAAAACATGCAATTAACCCGCTAATCGAGATTTTAAAACAAAAGTGTAACTAAACCATAATCAGAGTCACAAACTTTGAAAATAAACCACTTACTGAAAATAATAAAGTGTTTAACATTTGGGATCCCAAAATACCATTTAGAAATATTTACAACATATAAATATGAACAATGTCGGCTAAACGACAAAATCTAGGTTTAGTACAATCATCTCCCAAAATACCCTTGGCCATGGCAGCCAGGCAGGCCAAACATGTACACGCTGCTCACTACAACAATATTTAGTATATATTACATTAAAGAATAGCATATATTTAGAAGTGATATTATTAAGTGGGGGATTAAAACACACGGATCTGAATAGTTGGGATTAAAAACACACGGGTCTGATTTTGGCGCCATATGACTAAAAACTCAGGCGCCAAAATGAATTTCTGCCAAATTCCCTTTCTCTCAGCCTTTCTCTAAGTTACCCTTTCTCTCAGCCTCCATCTCTCACTCACGAAGCCCTCTCTGCCCTCTCCGCCCTCACAAAGACTCACCGCCCTCACGAGGTCTCTCCGCCCTCAACTCATCTCTGCCTCACCGCCCTCACGAAGTCTCTCCGCCCTCAACTCATCGCTGCCTCACGAAGACTCGCTCTGGAATCGAGCTCTTTCTCCGCCTCACGAAGTCACGCTCCAGAGTGGAGCTTCTCTGACTCACGAGTTCTCTGCCTCATGCCCACTATCTCAGGTTCGTTTCTCTCATCCCTGATACTATAAATTATTGGTTGAATGTTGTAGATTGATATGATAAAAAAAACCATCTTTGATAGAAACTAGATTGATATGCAAGATAACTGTTGTGAAAGAACTTTCTAAGAGTTGTTGACAGAATAAGAGCTGAACTTTGAGGAAGATAACTATTGTGAAAGAACACCACAGATCTTGAAAATATTGATAACTGTTGGCTGAATGTTGTAGATTGATATGTCACAGCTATTTTCCCAGAACACCACAGATCTTGAAAATATGGCTTTTAAGAAGTTAGTAAATTGAAAAGCTTGAAACATTATTAAGCATTAAAGGTTTCACGAGGACTTGATTCCAAAGTACTCCTACCCATATGATTGACATTTAATTATTTTCAGTGTTTCATAAACTGTTTATTTTTTAGTATCTATGCATGACTACTAACTTAGTCTCTTTTCTCTTTGATGGCTTTCCCATGGATCCTTTCCACGTAACTTTACAACAAGAGATAGATTTACTGAAGGTACTATTATCTTGCTTGTATGACTCAAGTAGCGTGTATTAATTATGCAGTTTTGAACTCACAAATAAGAAAGATTGGTTGATGCATGCCAAAACCTGCAGCTTAGCAATGAAACTTTTGAGATATAAACTGAGGACTTCCATTTTAGTTAAACACCATGGATAGCTATCATTTCATTGTTATGTTCTTTCACTTGAGTTGAATCCTACAACTAGCATCCTTGGAAGAAGGTGAATGGTCAGAGACTGATAAACCTTATTCTCTTTTGCAGAATTTGAACCACAAAAATATTGTGAAATATCTTGGATCCTTAAAGACTAAGAATCACCTCCACATAATTCTTGAGTAAGTGGATGTAAAACTTGTGTATGATATTTAATTGTGTGACTTTTATTTTGGAAAGTCCTATTATTTACTCCGGTTAAAATTTGTAGATATGTGGAAATTGGTTTCTGTTTGGCTCATGAATCAATACCAGAGATAGGATTTATTATTTTTGCCTTCTGACTTGTTTCAGATACTTAATCAGTAGTAAGCCAGTCATATTACTGTGTTTGGAAGCACTGAATTATACAGAAAACTTTTCTTTCTGCACATAAATGGATAAAACAAAATAAAAATGTCGTTTGCAATTTATTACTTGAAATAGAATGCAAAGTGACCTTTTATTTAAAAAGAAAAAAAATTAATATATATATTTTTGAAAGATAGATCTTAATATATTGAGTGCATATCTATGCATGGTAGCTCTTGGGCCTTTTCTCAAGTCTCTTGAATCTGCCAAATTAATTTTGAGGAGATTGATTTTAGCTCTAGTGGGTCAATGATCAAAATGAATCAATGTTAGGCCCCAAAGGCATAGTACTAATTACTTATATAATTTTTTTTTATGTAATTAGTAGAACAAACTCTCAATCATGTAAAAGGAATTTCAGGATAAAAAAAATGAATTAATCAACTTGTGTTCGTTGAAAGTGGTAACTTTAAAATGATCATTTTGCTAATATATACCAATAGAGAACAGTCATGATTGAGACTGAATCTAGTGTAACTAATATAATAAACATTAGCTAAACAATGTTCATTACTAATTAAACTTAGAAGTTAGAATGGTTATCTTTTGATGTGAAAGATTGAGTTGTATATAATAATTAAGAAAAATTATTATCTAATAGTTTAAAATAAATAATTATCTAAAATAATAGAAAAAGATGTTAAAATATTTTATTATCTCTGGTATAAATATTTTATTTATTTTCTATCTCTAGTTCGAACATTATGACGCCACTCATAGTCTAAAATATGGTTTGGTAGTGATACCTAGAGAAATTTTTGAAGTCAATGTGTTGGTCAAAGTGATTGAAAATTTCAGGAAATAGTGTATAGCTTTATGTTTTTTCGCATTGTAGGAATGATAAATATATGTATATATATATAAAAAAATAAAAGTAGATGAAAAGAGCCACTGTAAAGCAAAAACTCAAAAAATAAATAAATAAAGGACATTATGTACTGAGAGATACAAAATAACTCCAATCTCTGAGAAAAATAGAGAAATGAATTCATAGAGAAGGTTCGGAGAGATGTGGTAAGAGAAGTTGGTTATGCTCTATTTATTAATAATTGCCAACTATATAGGCAGCTTATGGTTCTATTTTCTACATTGTTTTTGTTTTGGTTTAATGGTTGGCTATACTACAAAAGTAGAACACATTACTCTTTGTTTTTGGGGTTCACCTACCACATCATTGTGGACCTGAGACTGACTTTTTTTGTTTGGCTATAAATTCCCTTTTTGTAATGTGAACATATCAGGTGTAGTATGTTTATTTTTTTCACTCTAGTTTGTATTATAATGATTTTCTGCTAAAAACTCTTGATATTATAATTCCCCATTCATGTTATATCTATTAGCCCTTATAGTGTGAACACATTCTTTAGTTTTGTGTTATTATTTGTTTGGAGCAACTCTAGTTCTTAATTTTGGTATCTTATGTAGGTATTGAAATATACAGAAGGGATTTGCTGGGTCATGCATTATTATTATGAAGGAGTCTGCTCCTGGCAATGGTATGCGAGCCTCTCTTCCTCACCTTAGGGTTTCACTTTTTTTCTTCTTCATGTAATTTTATATTTGTAAATTTACAGGTAGTTTAATTGCTTTTATATAGAACACTGCATTGGATGGTTGAATTGATTAACTTGTAAGTAAGCAAAATAGTCGCAGTTTTCATTGTCTCTGACAGAATGCTATGACTGGCTTGCAAAAAATAAAGTGCATTTAGGATTTGGCATAAGAATGTGTGCATAAATGGATGTTTCTACACATTCCCCATTTTCAAGTCCTGTGTTTCTTCCCAAGTGCATGTAATCAGATCTTGAGTGACTTTTGGAAATAAAGCCTGCTTTGAGGTTTTGTGTCCTTGAAGCATATGTCTTTGAAACTCCAAAATTTCACAATTTTTTAAGTAACACAACATTCATGTTTTTCATTGAAATTATATTACTTAATAAATCCATTGTCCAACTGCAGGTATTATCCTTATCACTATGCTCCATTTGCTTCAGATTTTGTTGGTATTGAAGAGTTAAAGGTTCAATTCACGCTTGGGCAACCCTTTAAACCATTTGATCAGTTGATGGCTCTACTCCCCGCTGCAAGGTTTTAATTATTAAACTGTGTTTGTATTTATGCATTTTGGCTTTCATATATTAGTCATATGATATTTACCCTCTTGTGAATGTACAGTGCACACGCTCTTCCAGTGTCTTATAGGAAGCTTATGACTGATGCATTATGACCTTTGTTGGCTTTCTATCCCACAGGTAATTAAAAATTTAAGTAAACTTTATCTTTTGGATTTATTGTTAAATTTTGTAATCTGTCATTTAAATGAAGAATATTCTTGCAGATGTTGAGCTAGATATGAATGGGAAATGGTTTTCTTGGCAAGTATGTTCAATTCTGAATTCTTTATATCTGAGTATAAGATAAATTTTGTATCTTGTCATGATCAAATAATAAACGAAGTTTTATCATAATTTTTTTTATGTAACTTGCAGATATTGATTATATTTTTGGGTAGTTGATGTTTAATTCATGTATATATGGTGAAGTGGTGGTTGATTACATCACTGATAGGGAACTTCTTTGATAAGATGCCTCTGTTAATATGTTCTTGTTTGTTTATTCCTTTTTAAGATGTTTATAGAAAACAGTTCTTTTGCCCATTTTTCAAACCGTTTTCTATACCTTTTGCCTTTGACCTTTTTTTACCTGTAAAAGGCTAAAGGTATAAGAAACAATTTTTGCTTTTTACCTGTTTTTGAAAACTGTTTTCTTTAATCATCTTAAAATGTATATTTTTGAGTTAAAATATATTTTAGTTTCATAAATGGAAATTCTATAGGTTGAGCTTGTGCTAACAATTCGATGACTTTGTATTGCTTGGAACTCAAGCTATCTGCAAACTTCCATTTATCGAAGAAACCAGCCTTCTCTCAGAAGTTGCCAGAGTAGAAAACACATTGACGGTATTCTTTTAAATTGCAACACTAGTGTTTCTTTATGAACTAATCTAGGTCATCAAGTGCCATATAAAAAGAAAGGTGCTTACCTGTTAGGATTATAACCATATAAAGTTAACTATTTCACCACTTTCTCATTTTATTTTCCTATATAAGTATGTGATGGGTTTTGTCTTCTGAGGTTTCTTATTGGGTATCTCTGTATGTAGGAAGAGGAGAGTCAGAGGAACAAATTGGGTATGGATGTGCTATTTGTTCATGTGACTTATCCTTTAGCAAAAAACATAGTTTCTTTCTATAGAAGTAATATTGATCATCCGAACTTGATCAGTACTCAAGTCAAACAAGACATTGATCCAGAATCCAGGTATTTTGTCCGTTGTTTCTTTTTTATTTTCAAGATTTGGTGAAAATGTAGAGGTTTCCACATAGACATCCAGTATATTCTGTGAACATGAAAAATCTTTTCTCTAAATCAGAAGTCATTTTTACAAGATGACAAGCAATTTTGAATTAGTTCTTTCGTGCGAGCTTTTCACAATTTTAGTGCTAACCTTGCTGTATATCCGTAATCTTGCAGTGGTGGGATGAATGGTTACATTTTTGTTTCTAATAGACTAGTGCAGCCTGTGCAAATAGATTCACCAATTAGTGGCATGGATATGATTGCTGATAATAAAGTCTTGTAAGTTGCATGTTACTTCCTCATCACGTCTGGACGTATACAAATGAGAATCTTTGCTATCATATTTGATAAATCTTTGTTTCTGTTTATTTAGGTCAGTGTTCTACAAGTGTCCAGCCTTCCATGTACACATTCCTAGACCACCAAGTGGAGTTCATTATCCAAATAAGGTACAATGGTTTGAATTTTTTATAGCAGTTAATATTCTAAATCTTGGAAGTTTAATGCAACATAATTCTATGCGGGACTTGAAAAGAGTTCTGAAATTTTACTAGATAAGGATATACAACTTTCTTCTATAGCATGTACTTCCAAACAATTCTCATTGGAACTAATGAAAATAAATTTTGGTAAGGAAACCTTTGAAAATATTTTAATCTGAACTAGTTAATTTGGTGGTAGTAACTCAAGAGGGGTAGCTCAAATGGTGAGGCATGTAATTTACTCCAACAAGATCTGTTGTTCAAATTTTTCCTGGGCACCTACATAGCAATTGCTATGGTTTCTTGTTCAAATTTTTTAGGTGGAGAGCCTAGTTAAAAAAAAAAAAAAACTGGTGGTAGTAACTTTCATTACCAATGATTTATTTTTGTGTTTATGAATCAGTTTATTAACCTTGTTTGTTAGTTTTAGTCTGGACTCTAGAGTAATTGTTTGTGTGGCATTAATGATGCCTGGCATCTCAGCTTTTCCAATTAAATTGTGTGATTGGATTGGAAAACAAACATTTGGTTTTGAGCACCAATGGCACCTTTTAACTTTTAAATGACCCGATTTTTACACCTACCTTTTAATTTGAGACAAAGTGTTGATGGAAACTTTTCAATGAGAAAACTTACTTTATTTGATGCTCCCAGTTTCTCTTGCTTTGATTATAAACGCATGTATATAATACACACACACACACACACAAACACAAATATATAATTTGGGTCAAGCTGATTTTTGGTATTATGTTTATGCAGTCTATCCTCAAGAAGCATGTTAAACCCACACCATTATTTTGGCATGAGAAGTCTGCTGTTGTTGGATGGTTGCATTCTTTAAGGTGAGAAGGCCCTAATATTATCTTTTTATAGAGCAGATTTTTCTTGTAGTATAATTGTATGGCCAGCTGATAAAGTTATAATTAGGTAATTAACTTTTTTTATGTACTCTTTTAGTTTACTATAACTTTAAGTTGAAGCATTACTTATTTAAATTTTGTTGTAGCTAAACAAATGGACTCACAACAAAGACAAGTGCACAAAGGATGATGAATTGAAGGATGGAGCAAGTTTCACGCATAGTTTACTTTTGTGTATCTTGTAATGTTTCTATTTTTCATTTTTGAAGTAAAAATTGTTCATGATTATAAAACTTTATTATGTTATGCTTTCAAACTTAAGTTAGAACTAAGATCTCATGAAGTAGACACATTCATGGTTTGAATTAGTTATTGTTTAATGTAATACTTATGGTTTATCAATCTATTGAGAATTACATTTTATGATTAATTTTGAATTTTTTTTTATCAAAATACAATAATGAAAATCTTTTAATTAAAAAAAAAACCATATAAGTATACTTATCAAAATAAAATTTAAAATTTTATTACTATATGTTATGATTTAAAAACATATTATAAGCGTAAAATCGTTATGGTTTATATAATATAACAAACTAAAAATGTTATCAAAATAATCAAATGTAACAGTTGAAAAGTGTTATGAAAAAAGTACAAGATTAAACTTCAAATTTATAACCAAAAACTCTATCTAAATGTTATTATTTGAATATTATAGCACCTAAAAATGTGTTATTGAATAGTTTAAGATAACACCGAACATAACATTCAAATACTGTTATAGAAAAGACTGGACTTTTAATAACAGGGGCTATGTTAGCATTTTCAGAAGTGCTATCAATAGTCCCGGTTAGCAGTTTTTAAGTGTTATGAATATTGTTTTTTCTTGTAGTGGCTTCACGCTCTCTATACTCATGGTTGGTCGACTTTCCCCTTTTCCTTACCTGCACCATAGAGCACCCGTGAGCCGAACCCCATCAAGAAAACCCTCACAAGCAGATAACATATGCATATCAACACTTAGCATTTAAATAAGCCATCAACAGGCAATACACAAATGGCCATGCCGTCCCAAGTGCTTTACCAGGCCCTGGGTTCGCGGTCCACACCATAAGGATATCCCAGGTATCATTTAGGGTCTTGCCCTGGCAACTTGCACTTCGCGTGCTAAACGCTGCTCTCGGCCCCTTGCCGCACTCGGCCTTGCACTTCATGTGCTTAACGCTGTTCCCAGCCCCTCGCCGCTCCCGGCCTTGCCGCTCTCGGCCTTCGCCGTTCCCGGCCCTCGCCGATCCCGGCTCTTGTCGTTCATTCACATATATGCACACATAGCATAATAAAGAAAATACTTAACATGAATAAACTCAATCAAAGGGCTACGCCCTGCAATGAAACCATATAGGGCCCTGCCCTGCATACAAGCTCTATGAGAACAGCGGTTTTCTTACCTCTGTCTCGAGCCTTCCAAGCACTGATGTCCCGAGCACAGTCCCCTAGTCCGAGCCTCGCTGAAATCCTAGTCACAACGCATTAACAATATTCATCCATCAAGTTCTAATCCATTAAATAACTTCAAGCCATAATTCTAATCTCTGGGACAATGAATCTTATCAATCCGGGTGATAAAATCCATCCCGAACCTTAACTACTGAATTCCCGAACCTAAAACCTCTTAAAAACCCAAAAATGCACTAAGAGTCGTGGCCCTTGGAACTCATGTCGTGGCCCCCTGCTCAACCCGAGGCCCTGCCTCATTTCAGCCTACACGCGTCGCGACCCTTCCTGAAGGGCGTCGCGGCGCGCCTTCATTTCCAGGCGTCCCAAAGTTCTAAGGGGTCGCGGCTCAGCAAGAACAGCGTTGCGGCCCAATCCCTTGAGCCCATAAAATCTCACCATTTTCTCTACCAAAACCAAGCCAAACACCCCTGAAATCCATCTAGCAACCTAATTTAATTATCCCAGAGGTTCCTCTATGATTCCAGCAGATAAACCTAACAAACTCCAGCTTTAAAACTCATCAAACCCAAAATTCAATCTCAAACTTTAGAACCTTAAGAAAACCAAAAATTCAGTCAAATAATCACAGAATTCAATGGTTAGAATCACAATTAAAGGTTTACCTTAGCCCCTGCTTGAATCCTCAAAGTGATGCTGAGCAATTCTCCAAGTTTAAAACTCAAATCCTAGCTTGATTTGCAAAGTCTCCCCTTGGTAAGGTTGAGAGAAAACAAGAGAAAAGGAAGAGAGGTTTGGGTCGATTCTCATAGTTCTGAAAGCTTCTTTTGTTTTGTTTTATTTAACTTAGTCTCTAAGGTTACCTCAAGGCTCGGGGTACCAAAAACGTCCCCGATGGCAAAATGGTAAGTTTCCCCCATATTCCCTCCTAAACATCCTAACCTCAAATATATCTCCAGATATTTATTTCTATAACCCAATAACCCCATAAAATGTCTAGTACCCGAAAAACCCATCGAATCACCCCGAGTCGAATTTTCAACCCCGTTTGTGACTTTCTAGCTAACTGCTTCCTAGGACTGTCTCGGATCGTGCAACACAGATATTTCACAATTATCACATCTATGCCCTCAATGGGCTAAAATTACAAACATGCCACTAATAACCAAACGGGGCCCACATGCATATTTAATCCACCTAAACATGCATCACTAATCACATATTCACACAAATTCACATACTATAATAATAAACCACTTATTGCCCTCCAGGCACACTAATCAAGGCCCTAAGCCTTATTAGCAAATTTGGGTCGTTACATCAACCCACTTTGTAAAGTAGTCGATTGCGACCACCACATAGCAAACTTCTCCTTTTTCAGTAGGCAACGAGCCAATTAGGTCGATCCCCCATATAGCAAATGGCTAGGGCGGGAAATCATGATTAACTCCTTGGGTGGAAATTGAGGCAAAGAGTTGGCACTTATGTATGAGGTTAAGTCTTTTATTTTAGTGTGGGCAAAAAATAACCCTGTCTTAGAACATTCAAGGCCAAACTTTACCCCCCAACATGGTCTCCGCAAAATCCCTTGCGGATCTCTTAAGGATAGCCTACGCTTCCTCTGGTAGAACACATCTTAAAAGAGACATGGAATGACCTCACCTCTACAGAATCCCATCAACTACGACATACCTCGGGACGTGGTATAGCAATTTTTGTGCGTCCTTGCGGTCTTCGGGCAGTTTTTCAGACGTGAGGTACTTTACCATTGGGGTCATCCAGGTCGGTACTTCGCGAATCATTTCGACCTCTCTCTAGTCCTCTTCTATGCTCGACTTTTCTAAGAATTCCACGGGGACTACACTTAACGTGTCTGCTTCTTTAGTGGTGGCGAGTCAGACTAGAGCATCAGAGTTGGTGTTCTGCTCGCAAGGTACTTGCTCGATGGAATAGAACTCAAATTCTAACAACTCACTCTTCACCTTAGTTAGATAATCTGCCATTTTTAATCCTCAAGATCGATATTCCCCTAAAAATTTATTAACCATGAGCTAAGAATCACTGATGCATTGAATTTCTTTTGCTTTCATCTCCTTTTCTACCCAAACTCTAGCCAACAAAGCCTCATACTCTGCTTCATTGTTGGGCGCGTCAAAACCGAATTTGAGAGTCGAATGGAAGCAATGTCCTTCAGCTGTAATTACGATTATACCAACTCTGGATCAATTTTCATTGGATGATCCATCAATGAATATTTTCCACAATTCTTGTACCAGTTCCCTCGTAGGTTCATCTTGGAACCCGGTACATTCAGCTACAAAATCAGCGAGCGCCTGGCTCTTTATTGTTCTCTGTGGTTTGTAAAATATCTTGAACAAATTGAGCTCGATAGCCCACTTCAACAGACGTCCCGATGCTTCAGGATTTTCCAAGACATGCCTTAATGGTTGATCGGTTAAGACGTGTATAGTGATTGAAAATATGGCCTGAGCTTCCTTAAGATTAAAATCAGGTAGAACGTGAGCTTCTCAATCAAAGGATACTGAGAATTAGCTCCCAAAAGCCTCTTACTTATGTAATACACTGGTTTATGCACCCAATTTTCTTCTCAAACTAACACAGCGTTAACCGCTTTCTCCGTTATTGCAAGGTACAGGTATAGACATTCCCCAGCAATTGGTTTTGATAGAACATGAGGTTCAGCCAAATGCTTCTTCAGATCTTGAAATGCATGTTTGCATTCTACTATCCATTCAAATCATCTATTTCCCCTTAGCAAATTATAGAAGGGAAGACATTTGTCTGTGGACTTGGATATGGACCAGGTTTAGGCCGCAACTTTTCCAGTTAGGCCCTAGACTTCTTTCCACAACCTAGGCAATGACATTTCTAATAGTGATTTGATCTTTTCATGGTTTTCCTTGATCCTTATTGAGTTAACTATGAAGCCTATAAATTTCCTTGGCAAGACCTAAAAGATACATTTCTGAGGGTTCAACTTCATATCATACTTTCTCAGCATGCCAAAACATTCTTTCAGATCAGATACTTGGTTATTGGAAGCTTTTGACTTGACGAGCATGTCATCAACATACACTTCCATGTTTTTCCCAATCTGGTCCATGAACATTTTCTTGACTAGATTCTAATACATGGCACCAATATTCTATAGCCAAAATGGCATGACCTTATAGCAATGTACATTGTGTTCGATCATGAAGCCAATGTGCTCTTGGTCCGCAGGGTTCATCGTGATCTGGTTATATCCAGAATACGTGTCCATGAAGGATGTGAGCTTGTGGATGTCTGTGGCATCAACTAACTTATCTATTCTTGGTAGTACAAAATAGTCTTTTGGATAGACTTTTTTGAGGTCGAAGAAGTCAGTGCAGGTCCTCCATTTTCCATTTGGCTTTGGAACCAGAACAAGGTTGGCAATCCATATCGGATACTTTGCCTCCCTAATGAATCTGCATTTCAGTAAGCAAGCAACTTCTTCCTCTAAAGCTTATCCTCGCTCATTCCCCAATAGCCTTCATTACTTCTACTTAGCTGGCATGTTTTTTTCCAAGTTTAGGGTGTGCATAATCACACTCGAACTGATTCCCACCATATGTTTGTGTGACTAGGCGAAGACTTCGAGGTTTTTCCTCAAAAACTCGACCATCTCCTTCTTTCTTTCAGCTCCTAGATTCTTTCCAATCTTTACCACTCTCAAAGGTGTCTATGGATCAAGAATTATTTCTTTTAGCTTCTCTAAATCCTAGAGCTCAAATCGGTCTTCACCTATCCTTGGGTCCATTTCCTCTGGTTGGGCGGCCTCGTTTTCAACCATCTGAGGTTCTTTTGCCTCTTCAGCATCATCATTGCCTGAGGCTCCTCATTCTCTTCAATTATCACCATGGCTTGCTGCTCGGGTTGTGATTTTCCCTTAATGGAAATGTATTAGCACTCCCTGGAAGCGACCTGATCCACTCTTACTATGCATATCCCCAAGGATGAGGGGAACCTTATAGCCAAATGGCGGACAGAAGTTATGGCTTCAAATGCTATCAATGATGGTCTTCCCAAGATTGCTTTGTAGGCAGCTAGATAGTCAATTACCATGAACTCAAGCATCTTGGCAATAGCTTGTGCTTCATCTCCCAGAGTTACTATAAGCTCGATCGTTCCTATTGTTGCCATTTCTTCTCCCAAAAGCCCATATAGAGTCATGGAGGTCGCTTTAATATCGGCTATAGATAGTCCCATCTTTTCAAGAGTGGACCTGAATAGTACATTCACCAAGCTTCCATTATCAATTAGGATTCTTCTTACCCTCCGGTTAGCCAGCTGACAAGTTATCACCAGCGGATCATTATAAGGGGATTGGACGTGGCTAGTGTCCTCTTCTGTAGAAATGATTGGGTTGTTATCCAATCACTATTATTTAGATAACCTCTGTTCCAGAGTAAATACTGCGTTGTGGGCCTTTAGCTCCTACATATATCTTTTTTGAGCTTCATTGCTTGAACCTGCTGGATGAGGTCTGCCAGCAATGGTGACTATATCCCTTCCTTCGACAGGAGGAGGGATGATCTAGTTTCCTGTAGCTGGGAGAGCTGATGGTGGATTGGCTTGGTGTCCCTAAGCTGGTTGAGGGTTTTGCATTGTTGGTTGGTTAAGAGCCACCCTGTTTCGAGCATATTGTGCTAACGGTCCAGCTCGGATGAATCTCTTGATCTCATCTTTTAATTAGCAACAATTATCAGTGTTATGGCCAATGTCATTATGATAACGACAAAATTTGGTCGGGTCTCTTTTTTCCCGTTGATGTCTTAAGGGCTCTAGCTTTTTCCACAGAAGGCGGGTAGAATTAGCCAAATAAATGTGTTCCCGCGTATCTATTAGGTCGGTATATGCAGCGAAGATGGAATCGTACTTCTCCCCAGGCTTATTTTTATTGGACCCAATCTGGTCACCCTCACCATTTGCCTTTCTTTTGTTATTCCCTGCCTAGTTATTATGGACCGCGAGCTGAGCCGTAACTATAGCCTCCATCGCCACTCCAACAGGGTGAATAGGGGTCTCGTTGGTTCCTGTGAATGTGGACTCTGCTTCCTCCAAATTGATCCATTCCTGAGCTCGATCTAAGAACTTGTCTGTACTCTTCACTCATTTCCTTTGGAACTCCTTCCACAGTTCATCTAACGACCCAAAATTACTAATAAGGCTTAAGAGCCTTGATTAGTGTGCCGGGATGGCATAATTGGAGGTTAAGAGAATTAATGGTAAGAAAGCGTGAATATGGGTATTGAATTAGTATGCGGGCCCTGTTTGGCTGGTAAGGGCATAATGGTAATCTTGGCCGTTAGGGCATAAATGTGAATGTGTGTGATGAATTGTTGAGACCACATTATTATGTGGGTAGATTGATAAATATATATATATGCGTGTACAGGTGTGTGCATTTGTAACTATCGGCACGAGGCGATCCTAGGGAGCAGGTAGCGGGAAAAGTCACAACGAGGCTTAATAGTTGGCTTTGGATAAGTTAGGGATATTATAGGTATCGGGTAGTTGTTTAGACTATCGGGTTATGAAAATAAATATATGGAGATATATTTGAGCTTAGGATGTCTAGGTGGGAATATTGGGGGATTTTACCATTTTGGCCTCGGGGACGGTTCCGGCACCCCGAGCCTTGGGTTTGACTTAAATGATAAGGTTAGACTTAAGAAGATAGGGGAAACACAAATAAACCAACTCTTCTTTTCTCTCCCTCTTCTCTCTCAAGGAAACTAGGAAGAACACAAGAAAAGCAAAGGAAATTTGGAGGATTTAGGTTGGGATTCCAGAGAATTTCAGTGGGGATTCAAAAGCTTAGTGTCAGGATTATCCAAGGAACATTCAATCAAAGCCAAGGTGAGAATCAAACTTTGTTTTTGAGGTTAGAAGCTCTGAGTTTTTCTGGGTAGTAAGATAATCATAATTTGTATGTTTAAGGTTGAATTGAAGCTAGAAACTTGGGAACTAGCTGGGATTCTGCTTAGAGAAGGGGTTCAGCTGAAGAGGTAAACTTTAGTTTATGATTTAGAAGCTTAAGTTTGAGTTCTATATGGTTGGTATTAGTGTTTGATGTTCTTGAGTTTCAGAGATTAAGACATGGATTGCAATGAGTTTTAGGTTGGGTTTTCTGTTGAATTAAGATGTTAAAGTTGTCTTAAAAGTGTTGGGAATGATTGATATGGAAATAGGGAGCTTTGGGATGGTTTTGGTCAAGGTTTGGAGGTTAGAAATGGTGGAAATTCTGGGCTCGAAGGGAAGGGCCGCGGCTCTATTCTAGAGCGCTGCGGCCCTAGGATGAAGATGAGCCAGGAGGGCTCGGCCAAGGGTGAGCGTTGCGGCGCCCAAGGCAAGGGCCGCGGCACGTGTCTTTTTCCAGGGAGGCCCTTGGTTCTGTTTTGAGGGCAGGGCCGCGGCTAGGCTTCAAGGGCCACAGCCCTTGGGTGCATATTTGAACATTTGGGGTTTTAAAGCAAGGGAATCATACCTTAAGTGCCTGGGATCGATTTCACCACCGTGCTTGGTGGGATTTGTTTTCCCGGAAGCTATTTTTGCACCCAGAAATCTATATTTGAATATTAATGGAATCCATTACCTTGGTTGTGACTAGGTGATAAGCTAGGGCTCGGGAATGGATCGTGCTCGGGGGTCGTCCTTTCTAATTAAAGCATTTGGCATTAAGGTAAGAAAACTGCACCTGTGTATGTGGATAGGATGGGAGTAAGTGTTCCCTATATTTGAATGTATTGTTATGTGATCATAATAAACCATGTGAACATGTTGGGACTAAGAGTTCCCTAAAATCGTATGAATGTCATAAGGTGGTATTATGCCATGGGGACATGTGGTAACGGCCTAAGGGTGCCGAAATCCACACTTGCACATATGGCGCGGCTCGGACACTGGTATCCGAGGACAGCTTATTACTCACTGAGCTCGGTTAAGCTGGTCGGAGTCAGTGGGCATGTCACTGGAGTTGGCCTAAGCGAGCCAAAGGCAGTGAGTTAAACAGAGGGTGCGGCCTGCGGGCGCTAACCCTAGTAATTGCTTGATATGTGTTTATTGTGGAATATTTTCTGTGACCTAATGAGTATCTGGAGCTGGATTTATGGTTATTGATCAGTGTGTTGCTTTGAGTGAATTTTATGGCTTGATGGAACCGAATGGTATTTTGTGGTTATTGGACTATGCTCTGCGAACTGTTAGCTGTTAATACTGTTATGATATTATGTTTTCTTACTGGGCTTCGGCTCACGGGTGCTACATGGTGCAGGTAAGGCAAGTTGTCCATGGGTTGGAGAGCTCTGGGGGCGAGGTGTACATTAGCTGCTCGGCCACCACGGTCGAGGATTTGTACAGGAACGGTAACCTAAAGCGTATATTTTGCCATTAGAGTGGCTGAGTTATTAATTTGTAATTAAGAAATTTGTATTCACGTTATTTAAACCCTGATTTGGGATCCCATGAAACAATCATCTGTTTTAATAAAGTTTAACCGTTTATAATCAAAATTCTTTTTAACCTAATCTTTTTCTGTCATTAGATACACAGTTTGAACTAAATGACTTGATTAGCAAGTCCTGCACAACTTCAAACACACATTGTAACGGTCTTGGTTATCCAGGGCGTTACAGTTCACCTCCCATGGTGATCCCTGTCCTCATGGCCATAAGCTTGGTGCTATCATTGGCATCTCTAGCTCATGTCGCTACGTTAGTGAATCGATTGAGATATGCCTTCAGGGATTCACTTGGTTGCTATTTTATATTGGCCAAGGAGTTGACCTCAACTCGAACTTCTTTCGCAACTCGAAATTACTTTTTGAACTCGATCAATAACTGTTTCCAGGAAGTGATTGAGTGCCTTTTAAACTTGTTGAACCATAATTTGGCTGGTCCTATCAATGTGGCCGGCAACAAGACACACTGTAGGTCAATGTCGATGTTGTGGGCTCTCATCAAAGTGTTATAGGTTCTGATTTGGTTCGATGAATCAGTGGTTCTGTTGTGTGTGGGTGTGTTTGGCATTTTGAAGCTAATGGGATAGGGAGCAACTGCGATGTGAGGAGAAAAAGGCTCGAGCTCCTCATCAAAATCACAATCGTCCATGTTTTCTCCATACAAAAGTATCTTTATTTGTCCCTCCATCAAGGCCAATCGTTCAAGGATTGGTTCCTTCATATCTAGGATATTTGGGAACTGGTTACTAGCTCCCTTCCTATTTTGTGCATTATGAGGGTTATTGTCCCTCCAAGCTAGAGCTCGATTAGGTGGGACATTCCCATTATCGTGCACGACTGATAGATCTCCCATCGTTTGAGCGTAACTCAAGTCATTGTAACGGGCTAACTGTCCTTTCTGTGTGTTTAGATGGTCACGCGGTCGGACTGAGGATTGGAACGCAAGGTTTGGGTCGAGCTCAACTAATTTCTCAGATCGCTCTCATGTCTCTGGGACTGTGTGTTTTGTACACTCTTGGTTCTGCCCCCACGATAGCTCTCCGTCCAATAGCTACCATCTGTGAAGCTTACTGCTAGCGGTTGAGGTCGTGGGGCTTGGTTATTCCCCCGAGATCATGGGACATATGTATCTTTTACAGGCACATAATTACTCCTATCATTCCTGCAAACTGAATCATTCCTTCATTGGCAAGGACGTGTTGGATGATGTATAGGCGATGGAGGGTGCCTTATTGGCAAGGCAATTCATCTCTTGTCAGGACGCACCAAATTAGCTCTCCCATTGTCTACTCCAAATTCCTGAATTGGTGGCAACATAGATTTGTTTCTTTGCACCTAAGCTACTGGTCAAGGTGCTGATGTATTTTTAGGGACCTTCGCTCTTCTCGATTCCGTCCCAACTTTCCCTGTCAGGCTAGGCTGATTTCTTGGAGTGTGAGCCGCTTTTTTATTCCTGCGATTATTAGCAAGTAGGTTTTTTCTAGAAGTTCGTTCAGAAGCCACGGAGCTCGAGGTTTCTCTTCAGACAAAACGGGTCACATTGGGTCGATTATTCATGTGGGGCTAAGATTGGTGGGACCCACTTTGCCTCCTTCTGACATTCTCGTGAGTTGGAGGGAGAGGTCATCGAGCCATTGTCTCGTCTATTCACCTGTTTTCCTGGGCGAGGTGGCTCCTTAGCTGAGCATTCTTCATTTTGATGGTAGCCAGATATCAAGGATTTGGTTTTAGAAGGCGCGAAGCTGAACTTCCTGTATCGTTCTGGTTCACGGGCTATTTTCCAAGAAGACGTTGCACAAAGGTGCCCTCTCTAGTAAGGTAGTCAGTTGCACAGTAATCTCCATGATCATCAAGTCTCTCTGATTCATTGTCGTGCATAGAATGAGTTACCACCATGTTGATTGTTGTGTCGAATATTCTCTAACAAATTTCAAGCCTAATTTGCTCTCAATGAAAGCACCAATCTCTTGAAGCGGTTTTTTGCCAACCGAGGATTAAGGAATCTAATTAGAGAGATTAAGCTTGCTAATAAACCATAAATATAAACTCACAAAGTTTTAATGTTGTTTATTGGTGAAATCCACCTAGTCCATGAGTCACTCTTATTCTTGTTTAGGAACTCTTGAAGAAATTGTTTATTACAATTTCAGCAGAGTTTTGGCATACAAGATGTCGATCTCTTTTACTGTCAATTCCCCTTATATTTATAGGTAATTGTGGTGGATAATATAGGGTAACCGTACAATAAATGGTAACTTATAGAATTGGGTAACTTCCAAAATAAATGGATACATAAATTTCCTAATTAAGTCTATTGTTGTTATATTGATCTTTAATATATAACGATTACACACATTTATTACACATATTGGGCATCCGAGTCTATTGGGATTCTTCCATACACGCGTCCTTGAACAACCATGAGCTAGATGCAACTCTCGAATCAGATGTGATTGGAACAAGATGGCTTGACTTAGATAATGCTCGAACTTGATGAAGGCAATTTGGACACCGGATACCTCGATCTCTATCATTGGCATTTCAGACGATCTAGAGGATCCTAAGTTGTCCCAGGCTTTGTGACATAACCTTGAGCCATTTTATCTAGAGTTAATGAAATATATCTAAAGTCTTGTAACCTTTATTTATTATGTGCCAGTTGTACCTCAAGCAAGAAAATTGAGCTTGTACTTTTAAGGTACGCCAATACCATTCTAGGTATCAAAGTTAGAAGAAATAGTGGGGGTTTTGTATTGAGTCAAACTCATTATGTCGAGAAAGTGCTTGACAAATTTAATCATCTCAAAATCAATGAGACAAATACACCATTCGATTCAAACATGAAGCTTGAAAATAATGAAGGAAGATCGGTGACTCAATTGGAATATGCAAGTGCAATAGGGAGCCTAATGCATGTCGCTCATTATACTAGAGCGAACATTGCATATGTGTTTTGTAAACTTAGTAGGTTCACCAGCAATCCAAGTGTTAAGCATTGAATGACTATTGAAAGGATTCTAGGATACCTTAAGAATACCAAATAATATAGCCTTCACTATTCAAATTTTTCTAGATTATTTGAAGGATATTCCAATGCTAGTTGGATATCAGGAGTGGGAGACAATCTCTCCACCACCGATTGGGTGTTTACTCTTGGAGGAGGTGCTATCTCTTGAGGTTCCAAGAAAAAAAACTTGTATATCACACTCAACCATGAAAGCAGAGTTTATAGCTCTAGCGACAATCGGTAAAGACACCGGGTGGAGTAGGGATCTCATGTTGTATATACATAAATAAGCGGTATGGGATCCCATTGTTTTAAAATAAAACATAACTTTAAATAAAATGAAGTTGTTTACAAAGCTAAATGCAGAAAATACATAAAAACATAATTTAAAGAGACTAAAAATAACGTCGTCCTCGAATTGTCACGCAGTCCATTGAATCCCTTCATCCTTAATACACAAGCCAAGCTACCAAGAATCATTCCGCCTCCATATCTATTTTCCTGCATCACATTAAAAACAAAGGAGTGAGCCTAATGCCCAGCAAGGAAAATCTACTAACACCTATAAGCACAAAACTATATCATAAACATATACTATAAAAAAAAAAACATATATATCACATAGGACTACAGTGGCCATCATTCTTCTTGGAGCTTGCTAGCTAGGCAATCATATACCCATAAATTTATAGGGCTTGTTATCTAAACAAGTTATATGCTTGTTATCTAAACAAATCATATACCCAAAGACTAAAAACATATCATACATATACATATCATAGCATAAAAGCACATAATATCTATCCTATTTTCCTTACCAACACCGGGATATTTGAGAACAAGGATGGGATTTGGAACACTCCTAAAACCAACAATGAGAATGGTGAGTATTTCTAAAGAAAAGAGATGATAAAGAAGAGAATTAAACCACCAAGAAGAAGCATACCGAAAAGAAACCTTAAGTTCAAAGAACTTAAATACCTAACCAAGAATCGAAAACAACAAGTTAGGATTTGACTAAAGAAAAATAAAGAACCATATAGAAATGAACTTAAGAATAGAAATACCTTTGGATGTACTAGAATCGATCTACACCTCAATATTGAAAACACACTATATCTCACTTCATAAGTGTTTATAGAGCTTAAGATGATAAAGCTTTTATCTCAAACCCAAGTGTATCACTCTATAGTAACCCTAGCAGCTTGAAGGCTCTGAGCACAGCTTGAAGAATGAGAGAAATGGATGTGTACTAGGTCCTATTTATAGAGTTTAAGGAGTGAAAATATCTCCTCTTAGCTTGAATAAAATAATGATCATTAATTGAAAAATATTTGAATATTCGTTCAACAGGTGCCCAAGACTCCGTCAAAATCGTTCAGAGGCAAGTCAAGAGGTTAAGGAATGAATCAAGAAGCTCGGTTTCTACAAAGTTTGAAAATAGGCCACTGGAGCCGATATATCGCCTAGGGTAGGCAACATATCGCCCCTACCAGCATATCACAGGCTTATGTTTTCGTTCGTGCAAAGTCGACGTGCTTTTTGTATCTTTCGTAGGCATATATCGACCCATATGCTGCGATATATCGGCATACGTGAATATATTAAACACGTAATTGCACTTTTTCAACATAATTTGAATTGGTTAAACAACTTTGACTGAGTCATAATACGATCCTAACAGCTGTTGGAAGGCTCTAGAGCTTCTAGATCTTTCTTTTTAATTAAACTATTAATCAAAATACTTAAATCCTTAATAAACATGCACACGATAAGTGTCATGATCTTATTAGTTCAATCTAAACCTTATAGTATAATAAATGACATCTTTATAATCTGTTATATTAATCAAACCTTATGTTATAATTAATATTCTTAAACTATAGGTTAAACGTATAAAATCTATATGTGTTGCTACGAGTATTCAACTAAGTCCTAGCTTGAACCAAAATCCACAGTAACAAACATACTACTACTACTGTTGATGCTGATGCTGCTGCTGCTATCTAACTAGCTAAGTAAAATTCTGGGACTCTACAATTCTCCCCTACTAAAAAGAATTTCTTCCTCAAAATTTACTTACCAAACAATTCTGGATACCATGCTAACATGTCTTCCTCCAACTCCCACATAGCCTCCCGTTCAGAACTATTACTCCATAGGACTTTGACTATCGGAATACTCTTAGACCGTAAATCCTTCATCCCTCTATCTAGGATGCTAACCGGTCGTTCCTCGTAACTTAAGTCTTTTTGGAGTGCTATCGTATCATACTTGAGGACGTGAGATGAGTCTAACACATGTTTTCGTAGCATCGAGATGTGGAACACATTGTGCATATCTGCTAGAGCTAGCGGTGGGGCTAATCTATATGCAACTTCTCCCACTTTATCCAATGTCTCAAAAGGACCTAGAAACTGGGGACTAAGCTTGCCTTTCTTCCCAAACCGCTTCACACCTTTCATAGGAGATATCTTTAAGAAGACCTGATCTCCGACTTTGAATTCCACATCACGCCGCTTGGCATCGGCATAAATTTTATGATGGCTCTGACTAGCGAGCATACATTTTCTAATCAGCGCTACTTCATCCTAAGCTTCTCTAACAGCTTCGGGTCCAAGAAGTTGCCTTTCTCCTACCTCGTCCCAATGTAACGGTGATCGACACCTCCTTCCATAAAGTAACTCATAAGGTGCCATCCCGATCGTTGACTGGTAACTATTGTTGTAGGAGAATTCTATTTGCGACAAGTACTTAGTCCATGATCCTTTTAAATCAATTACACAAGCGTGCAACATATCTTCTAAAATCTGTATGGTACGCTTGGACTGTCCATTGGTCTAAGGATGACAATGTCATACTAAGACTTAACTTGGTACCCATGGCTTGCTGCAAAATTCCCCAAAATCTCGATGTAAACATTGATCCTCTATCGGATACTATTGTCTTAGGGATTCCATGCAGTCGTAGTATTTCTTGGACATAAACGTCTGCGTATTGATCTGCTATGTACGTAGTCTTGACAGGCAAGAAATGAGCTGACTTGGTTAATCTATCTATTACTACCCAAGCCGAGTCGTGTTGCTTATTCGTTCATGGCAACCCATTACAAAATCCATGGCTATATCATCCCATTTCCATTCTGGAATGCTAAGTGGTTGCAATAAGCATGCAGGGCGTTGATGTTCTGCTTTCACTTGCTGGCATACTAAGCATTTAGACACATACTCCGCTATATCTTTCTTCATTCCTGGCCACCAATATAATGCCTTAAGGTTGTGAGTCATCTTAGTCGACCCTTGGTGAACTGACTATGGGGTATTGTGTGCTTCTTCTAAAATCTTCATCTTAATTCCTTTATCATTCGGCATGCATACCCGATCCTTATATCTCAAGAACCCCTGTCCTGATATCGAGAAATCTATGGTCTTGCCTTCTTTAACTGCATCCATATGTACTACTAATGTGTCATCATGCCCTTGCCCAATCTTTATATCTTCTAATAGACTTGACTGGATGGACAAGTTAGCCCGTTTACCAATGACTACTTCTATTCTAGCATTGATCAGCTCCTGCTGTAGTGGTTTTTCTATTCCAGCTAACGCTGCTAGACTTCCATAACTCTTCCTACTTAGCACATCAGCAACTACGTTTGCCTTTCCCGGGTGGTATAGGATTTCGCAGTCATAATCCTTTACTAGTTCTAACCACCTACGCTGCCTCATGTTGAGCTCCTTTTGTGTGAAGAAATATTTTAATCTTTTGTGGTCCGTATAAATCTAAACCGTTCTCCATAAAGATAGTGGCGCCAGATTTTCAATATAAAGACCACCACTACCAACTCCATATCATGCGTTGGATAGCGTTGCTGATATTCCTTCAGCTGCCTTAAGGCGTAGGCTATTACCTTGTCATTCTACATCAACACACAACCCAAACCTTGCTTCGACGCATCACAGTAGACTACAAACTTGTTGTTGGGTGTCGGTACACAAAGTACTGGTGCTAAGCATAGCTTATCCTTAAGCAACTAGAAGCTCTCTTCACACTTATTAGTCCAGTTGAACCTTTGTTGTTTCCAGGTCAGGTTAGTAAGTGGAGTGGCTATCTTAGAAAAGCCTTCTACAAACCTACGATAGTAGCCTGCTATCCCCAGAAAGCTTCTTACATCTGATGCGTTCTTTGGTCTTGGCCATCCTTTCACAGACTCTACCTTAGATGGGTCTACTACAACTCTGTCCTTGGATACAATGTGGCCGAGGAATGCTACTTGCGAAAGCCAGAATTCACACTTCTTGAACTTGGCGTAAAGTTGATGATCTTTTAATCATAACAAGGTCATCCTTAAATGTTCCTCATGTTCGATTTTGTCCTTCGAGTATACCAGAATATCATCAATGAATACTACGACTAATTTTTCCAAGTAATTCTTGAAGACCCTATTCATTAAATCCATAAATGCGGCTGGAGCGAGTGTAAGACCAAAAGACATAACTAGAAACTCGTAATGTCCATCACGAGTTCTAAAAGCTGTCTTGGGAATATCCTCTTCCCGTACCTTGAGCTGATGATACCCGAACCATAGATCAATCTTTGAAAACACGGATGCCCCTCGGAGTTGATCAAACAAGTCATCAATTCGGGGTAGCGGGTACTTATCCTTAATTGTCACCTTATACAACTCATCATAATCTATGCACATCTGTATACTTCCATCCTTCTTCCTCACAAATAGAACCGGTGCTCCCCATGGTGAATGGCTTGGTCTAATGAAACCCAAGTCTAAGAGTTCTTGTAGCTGCATCCTTAACTCCTTGAGTTCAATCGGCGCCATCTATTATGGTGCCTTTGAAATAGGCTCGGTGCCTGGTACTAGTTCGATTGTGAAGTCTGTCTCCCTTGTCGGCAGCAATCCTGGTAATCGTCAAGAAATACCTCTGGGAGTTCCTTTATAATGCGGACGTCTCCAACCTTTAGTGGTGTTTCCTTTACCACATCCATCACATTGGTTAAGAATGTGTGACATCCTTTTTCTATCATCCTCTGAGCTTTGAGAGATGAAATAAGCGGCGTACGTAGTCCTAAACATTTTCCCATTTAGCATAGTTTCTAACCGTCAGGAGTCTCAAACATCATTTGCTTACATCTGCAGTCAATGGTTGTGCCATGCCTTGCTAGCCAATCCATGCCCAATATTACGTCAAAGTCTTTGATCTCTAACTCTATCTGGTCTCCTTCTAGTGCTACGTCCTCAATTTTGATCGGTGTGCCCCGTACTATCTATGATGATAGGACTACTTCACCCGAAGGCAACTATGTCACAAACCTAGTTCTACAAGGTTTGTCTAATTTCTCTATCATTCCTAACGAGATATACGAGTATGTTGTTCCCGAATCAAACAATACTAGAACATATACTATCGAGGATAGGAATCTGACCTGTGACCACTTTATTGCTAGCATCAGCTTCTCCCTGGGTAAAGGCAAATACTCTGGCAGGAACCATCTTGTTGTCCCTTTTCTCCTCTGGCTTGAGTTGGGGACATTGCCTCCTTTGGTGACCTTCCTGACCACAGTTGAAGCATCCCTTGGTGTTTGTATGGCACTCACTAGGATGTTTCTTTTGGAACTTAGAGCATTGTGGGTATTCTACATAACCTGACTTATTGCCTCCATTGTTTATCCATGCTCTTTTATCGTTGTCGGACTGCTTATTGTTAGAATGCCGCCTCTTCTGGCCATTATTGTTGTTGCTAGACTGATGGCTGTTGTTTCGACCATTCTGAGGTTGACTCTGCTGTTTAGGCTCGGGCTTACTAGCTTCCTCCTTACTAACATTCGCCTGAAGCCTTTCCACTTCTATAGTTGTCTCTAAAGCATCGGCGTAAGTAGTGGTTCCAGGGTTTGTTAGCTTAACCCCTAACTCAATCTTTGGTCTAAGTCCTCTAACGAACTTGGTAACCCTCAAAAAGTCAGTTTGAACCAACTCTGGTGCAAACTTGGCTAATCTGTCGAACTGCCGAGCATACTCTGCTACCATCAAGTTGCCCTGCTTCAGACTAGTGAACTCCTTGACCCTTATGGCGATGACTGCCGAGTTGTAGTACTTTTTGTGGAACAGCTCCACAAATCTGGTCCATGTCATGGTGGTGACATCGTGAGTTTGCTAAACTAAGCCCCACCATATTCTAGCATCCTTCTTAAGCAGAGATGAAATGCAGGATATGTGATCTGAGTTGCCGAGATTCATGTGCACTAGGATCAGCTCTACATTTCTGAGCCATTCTTCCACCTCGAAGGGGTCTGTTGTCCCTTCAAAGTTTGGAGCGTGTTGCTTATGAAACCCCTTTGGCTCCATGTACTGAGCTGGGTATGGCGCATAGTTTTCCATTGGCCATCCCCCATAAGGACCTACTTGATGGGGTGCTTGAGCCATTTTCTGAGGCTGCGGTTGTGGCTGAGGCTGCGTCTGTTGTAGTTGTTTCTGCAGTGTTGTCAACCGCCGCTGGCGGTGCACTTTGGTTAACAGCAGCAGTGGTTGCACGCCTTCCCCTTCTTTGAACTGGAGGGGCTTCATTAGTCTCAGGAGGGACGTTGGAGGCATTGACATTCGTGCGTGCAGACCTTCTGAGCAACATCTTCAGCAAAAGTTCTAACAGTCGAGAACATGTTAGAACTTACCCTAATTGGCTCTAAGGAAAAACTTAATCTAAGTAAACATAACTCAGACCTATTAATTATGATTTCTTATGAAAAATTATGTAAGCCTTCTTTATAATTAGGGTGTGTTTCTAAACTTAGAAAAATAAGCCATCTTTATAATTTACTAAGTATGTTTCTAATCATCCTATATGACTTAATTCTCAGGCTCAAAACTCGTCGTTGTTCCAAAGTTAACCATGTTGAGGGAGGGCTGGGATCAGTAAAATCATTCTCACTACTATGGCCCCCTAAACTCTCAATATAGAACCTGGTCCATTATTTGTATCCACCCTCACCGAACTTGGTCATTATTTATTAAATTTATTATTTATTATGATTGTAGAAAAAAAAATCAAACTCATACATGTCAAAAAAATAACAATGATATTCATTTGGAAAAAGGTTTTCACTAAAAACAATCATAAATGCAAAGATAATAAATAAAATAAACTAATTTACAAATATTCTTAATTGAAAACATAAGGGCTAAAACGTTTACTAAACACATAATCATAACAACTATAACACAAATACTTACATTAGCGGTTAGATTCGGAGCTTGAGCATGTGTATCAAAGAGAACTTCATGCAAATGGACCGTTGCTCTGATAACAACTGTAATGAACCAACTATTTCTAAGACCTTGGACAATTAAAACTACTAGACATAGCCAATATTTTTTAGAAAATATACATAAGGAATATTCATAACTTTATTAAAAACACCAAAGTAAATGTTGAAATACATAAATGAGCGGTATGGGATCCCATTGTCTTAAAATAAAACATAACTTTAAATTAAATGAAGTTGTTTACAAAGCTAAATGCGGAAAATACATAAAAACATAATTGAAAGAGACTAAAAATAATGTCGTCCTCAAATCGTCACACAGTCCATTGAATCCCTTCCTCCTTAATACATAAGTCAAGCTACGAAGAATCCTTCTGCCTCCATATCTATTTTCCTACATCACGTTAAAAACAAAGGAGTGAGCCTAATGCACAGCAAGGAAAATCTACTAACATATATAAGCATAAAACTATATCATAAACATATACTATAAAAAAAAAAAAAAAAAAAAGAGTTGGAGCCTGAGTTTGAGCTAGAGCTGGAACTGACACTTTTTGAGTGATTTTGACATTGTTGCAGCCATATTTTGGAAATTATGGTAGAAATAAAAGTTGTAGATCTTTTTTTCTTAGCTTTCCATATCATGTTGAATCATCGAATTCAGATTTATATTGAGAGAGATATGGCCAAAATACGATCAGATGGGCTGGAAAAATCAGTTTCTAGAGGACCACGAAAATACCATATTTTAACTCCAATTTTGTAACAAATTGCCAGATATTTTTACTCCAAATTCGAAAATTGGAGATATCACATTAATATCAAAAACGCAAATTAATATCTATTAGTTTAAGTTTTAAGTTTTAAATTTCAAATTTTATACTTATTAGTTTAAGTTAATATGAGACTATTATAAATAGAGGTTTTTCATACACTAAATCGAATTCCTCTGAATGTTATATTATTTTATCATAAAATGTAATATTTTATTATAATATAATGGTTTAAATTAAAAAAAAATGTGACAAAGAGTGTAACGTATTGTAACATATAATAGAGAGTTACAATATTTAGATATATGAGATATATCCAACTATGTAACATATTTGGTGTTGCAAATTTGTAACTTCCAAATATCACCCATTATTGTGTAGATTTGTTGTTACACAATATTGAGATGAATTTCTTAAAGCCATATGAGAAATGGCTAATAGAGATGTGATTTTAACTCCTAGATTGTGTATGGAAGTTACAAAATCAAGCGAGAATAAATTTGGAACGTTTTGAAAAAATTGAAAAATTGGTTGCTGGAAAATTTTTAGGGCCGCGGCCTAAGTGGCAGAAACACTCTGAGCGTCGCGGCGCCTGTTTGTCAGGTCGCGGCCCAAGTGGCTGACAGCATCTTCCAACTTTCGGTTTTATCCAATTTTGAACTTTTCCAACAGCCAAATAACTCCCAAATTCTCTATTTTAATTCCATAAACATCCAATTAATCATTGGTAACATCCATGGGGGTTGGTGAAATTTGAAATTCAAGGGGTGCCTCAAAACTCTATAAATAGGAGTCTAATGCTCACTTGTAAGATACAACATTTCTATCCATTAGAGCACTTGGCTAGAAACACCTTGAGGCTTGATTATTCCAGAAAGCATTTCCAAAAATTTGTGAGAGATCCCTTAGTGCTTGAGTTAGGGGGAAATAAGCTTTTGGACAAAGGTTTCAAACCTTGTTCAAGTTGGTGATCCCCAACACTCTTCACTTTGGTAGTGTGAGTGAGAGTTGTTTCTATTTTGTTTTCTTGTTCTTTCTTTCTATTCTATTTCTCTTCATCTTCATATTCTTCTCTTTTGTTTATTTTTATTTCTTGTTCTGAGTTGTAATCTTCTTTTCTTTTTGTTTCAAACACTTCACTTTATTTGTATTATTTTGCATAGAGTTGTATTTCTCTATTTCTCTTCTTCTATTTCTTCTTTTATTTATTTGTATTTTCAGTCATAGAGTTGTAACTTTATTTAATCAATAATTATTTATTTGTAATATTTTGTTTAGAGTTGTAATTATCTTACCATTTCCATTGAGGCAAAACTATTTTTCCTAACACTGAAAAAGAACAAAGTATCTTTATATGGGTTATGGAGAGGAAAGAAGCCTAACCTATGCTATCTTAAAGTGTGGGGGTGCCTTGCTTATTGCAAGAGCGCCGAGCTTAAAAGGATCAAGTTAGGTCCAAGGGCCAATAAGTGTGCATTTCTTGGCTATTCCTCAAATAGCAAGGCCTATAGGCTATTAGACTTGGAGTCTAATGTGATAATTGAATCAAGAGAAGTAGAGTTCTTTGAGAATATGTTATATTGTGATAGCAACTCTCAAGAACCCACAGATGTTGGAGAATCTTGTAAAGAGAAAGATCCAAATGTTGATGAGAAACCTATATTTCCTCAGAGAAGCCAAAGGCTTAAAGAGTTGGGATAAATTGATAAATGTTCTCGAGTAGAAATACTTTACATAGTAGAGGGTAACCTTGAAGAAGTCACATGGAAATTTCCTATGATTCTTTAAGTTGAGGATGATCCCAAAACCTACCAAGAAGCAATATCTTCGAGAGACTCCACTTTTTGGAAGGAGGCAATAAATGATGAGATGGAGTCAATTTTGTCAAACCACGCATGAGAATTGGTAGACCTTCTACAAGGTTCAAAACAAATTGGGTGCAAGTGGGTATTTCAAAGGAAATATCATGCCGATGGCACATTACAAACCTTCAAGGCTAAATTAGTAGCCAAAGAGTTTAAACAAAAGGAAGGAATTGATTACTTTGACACATATGCACTGGTTACTAAGACAACCACTATAAGAGTATTATTTTCCCTGTCATCAATATATAACATTTATGTTCATTAAATGGATGTCAAAACGGCATTCCTAAATGGAGATCTTGCCGAGGAGATCTATATGGAACAACCGGAAGGTTTTGTTCTAAGGGGAAATGAACATAAATTGTGTAAGCTTGTTAAATCATTATATGGTTTAAAACAAGCATTGAAATAATGGCATGAGAAGTTTGATAAAGTCATAGTTTCAAAATGGTTTAGACACAAAAATGCGAACAAGTGATTATACTCTAAGACTTCTGATGGCTATGTCATCTTAGTTTGTCTATATGTTGATGATGTGTTGATTTTGTGTAATGAGATGAAAGTCATAATAAAAAAAATAAAAAGAGGTTTCCATCTTCCACTTTCAAGATGAAGGACCTTGGAGAGGTTGATACCTTCTTGGGTGTAAAAGTTAGAATAAATTGTGGGGGTTATTGTTAGGAAAAAAATGTTTTGCCTCAATGGAAATTGATAATAATATTACAACTCTATGCAATATATTACAAATAATGATTGATTAAAAGGAGTTACAACTCTATAACTGAACATTACAAATAAACAAAGGAAATGAAGAAGATGATGAAGAAGAAGAGAATAGTAAAATACAACTCTAAGAAAAATGTTACAAATAAAGTAAAGTGTTTGAAACAAAAGAAATGAAAAGATTACAACTCTTGAACAAGAAATACAAGTAAAAAGAACAAGAGAATAAGAAGAAAACAATACAATAGAAAGAAGAACAGAAATACAAGAAACTCTCACTTACACAACCTAAGTGAAGAGGGTTGGGGATCACCAACTTGAACAATGTTTAAAACCTTTGTCCAAAAGCTTATTTCCCCCTAACTCAAGCACTAAGGGATCTCTCTCAGATATTAGAAAAGCTTTCTGGAATTATCAAGCCTCAAGGTGTTTCTAGCCAAGTGCTCTAATGGATAGAAATGTTGTGTCTTACAAGTGAGCTATAGGCTCCTATTTATAGAGTTTAGAGACACCCTTTGAATTTCAAATTCCACCAACCCCCATGGCTATTACCAATGTTTAATTGGATTAATATGGAATTAAAAATGAGATTTGGGAGTTGTTTGGGTTTTTTGAGCCGTTCAACAAAGATTGAAAAAACTGAAAAATTGGTCAGGTTTGGCCTGTGGCTGCGGCCAGAGACATTAGTGGCTGCGGCCACTGGTCTCTGACCCATAGGCCGCAGCCACTAAATGTTGGTGGCTGCGGCCACCGACCAATTTCAGCACAAAAAATGTGATGTTTTTCCAAACGGTTCCAAACCCTCCCAAATGATTTTGTAACTCCCAAAACACATTATTGGGGTTAAAATCATATCTCTAATATCCATATCACATATGGCTTTATGAAATTCATCTCAATATTGTGTAACAACAATTTTACACAATAAAGGGTAATATTTGGAAGTTACAAATATGTAACACCAAATATGTTACATTATTTGGATATATCTCATATATCTAAATATTGTAACTCTCTATTATATGTTGCAATATGTGACACACTTTGTCCCATTTATTTAATCTAAAACATTATATTATAATATAATATAATATTACATTATATTATATTATAAAATAATATAACAGTTATGCCTTAAGTCAAGCTCACTATGTTTAGAAAGTTCTTGACAAGTTTATTCATATCAAAATCAAAGAGGCAAATACACCATTTGATTCAAGCATAAAGTTTGAAAAGAATAATGGTAGAGCGATCTCTCAACTTGAGTATGCAAGTGCATTAGAGAGTCTAATGTACGTCGCTCATTGTACAAGAGTGGATATTCCATATGTGGTTGATAAACTAAGTAGGTTTACCTGCAATCCAAGTATGGAACATTAGAAGGAAATTGAGAAAGTTCTATGGTATCTTAAAAGAACCAAGAAACTAGGCCTCCAATATTCAAAGTTCCTGAAGATACTTGAAGGATATTCCAATGCAAGTTGGATATCGAGTGTGGGAGACACTCTCTCCACTACTGGTTGGGTGTTTATGCTCGGAGGAGGGGCAGTTTCTTGGGGTTTAAGAAACAAACATGCATTTCACACTCAACCATGGATGTTGAGTTTATAGCTCTAGCGGCAACTGGCAAAGAAGTCGAGTGGCTTAGAGATCTCATGTTTGATATCTCAATTACCTCGAATGAGGTATCGATGATCTTGATATATTGTGATATTCAAGCCACATTGGCTAGAGCTTATAATGGCATATATAATGGGAAGTATAAGACATGAGTATGTGAGATAATTGATTCAAGATGGAATCATATCGATCTCATATGTTAAGAAAAGTGAGAACTTAGCAGATCCATTTACAAAACCTCTTGCGAAGAGGTTAGCAAGTTCCACTTCAAAAAGGGATGGGAGTGAAACTCCTAGAATACTATATTCATCAATGATGGCAACCCAACTCCAAACTGGTATACATCAAGGGCAAGGGTTAAATGGGTAAGAACAAGTCATTGAGTGAATAGTTTCAACACTAACATAATAGTGAGTTTCATCCAAGGATAGTTAGTGTCGATTGCTACCGAGTGAGGGTTAAGTCTAGGGATTTTAATGAAGTTCAGCTATGTGCAACAAGCATCTCTAAATGTAGAAAATATGTTGTAAGAACTTCACCTATGTGAACTTAGAGGTGGCGCCGCCTCTCATGGGAGTTGGAGTTTCTCCCTAGAAAGTTCACGAAAGGATGAGTGATAAGTGCAATTTTAATTTATATTATTAATTTCCTTAGGCTTAAAAATTGTTAGTTTTTAGTTATTTTGATGATTTTAATTTTGTTTTTGGTATTTTGTGATATTTGGGCTATAAATAATTTTAATTGTTAAAATACACATTTATTATTATTATTATTATTATTATTATTATTATTATTATTAAAATAGATTGAGTTTGAAATATTATTTCTATGGTTTTATTTTAATATATTTTTTATTTGGAAATATTTAATTTTGGTTTGATTTATTTGGTTTTATAGGAAAGTGTAAATTTTTATGAACAAAATAAAAGAGTTAGAGCCAAGCCAAAGCTAGAGCTAGAGCTGAAACTTTATGAGCAATTTTGACATTGTTGCAACCATATTTTGAAAATTATGGTAGGAATAATAGTTGTAGATATTTTTTTCTTAGCTTTCCATATCATGTTGAATCGTCAAATTAAGAGTTATATCGAGAGAAATATGGCCAAAATATGATCAGTTGCGCTGGAAAAATCAGAGGACCAGGAAAATACTAGATTTTAACTCCAATTTTGTAACAAATTACCAGATATTTTTACTCCAAATTCAAAAATTGGAGATATCACATTAATATTAAAATAAATTAAGATCTATTAGTTTAAGTTTTAAATTTCAAATTTCAAATTTTATTTTTATTAGTTTTAGTTAGTACGAGACTATTATAAATAGAGGTCTGTCTCTATTTGTATACAGGCTCTGCACTCTCTTAGAAAGACATTCTCTTTTACATTATATTTCTCTTGGTAAAATTTATGCTTTTTATTTAATTATGTTTTTCTAAGTTTGTATTTAGTTAAGGGTTATTAATTAATGAGCGCTTAACTTTAATTAATTGTGATAGGGAAACCGGGATAATTGATTCCTTAAGTGTTATCTGCGGGGTTAATAATTTGATTTGGAAATAGGGAATAATTTCATATATGAATAATTGAAAGTGTGTTTAGTGGTGGAGAATGAACTCTTGACTTTTTTCAATCCTTGAATTCATCTTCAATTATTTTATTTACTATTTTTATTTTCTTTAATTCTTAAATTCTCAAAATCTCCTCTTTATTAACTTTTTGTCATTTGAATAATAAATTGAATTAATAGTCATCGTGGGATTGACCCTTACTACCGCTTTACTAATAATTTAGTGAGTACTAATGAAATTAATAATTAAAGTTGGTACGCCTGACAACACGCATCAAATTTTTGGCGGGACTATTTTAGTTTAATTTGTTATTCATTTTTCTTTCTAAACTTGGCCTATTCATTGTGGGTTTTTTTAGGGCTTTTGTAGAACTTGTATGGAGACATGGCGATGTACTATCAAAAATTCTATTATCCAATCAATTTCTCACCACAAGTAAATAGATATGATCCTTACTACGCTTCACAATGGGAGGAGTATTTTAATATTTTCTATGGTGGAGTGGAAATCAATATGTTGAGCCAAGTTACTACTCTCCATCAAAGTATAATGCGTTCGTGACATAGTATTCAAATCCATCAATTGGAGACTTCATGAGAGCCTTGAATGCCAATAATATCCTACTTCAACAGATGTCACGGCAGGCTTACGTGCCTCATCCTCAACAACTTCCACTTGCAGCTTGAAAAGAACGAGAGCTATCTTTTGCTAATATGATGAAAACTTTAGTCACTACTAATATGCAATTTCAACAGGGTATTGTACAGTTTCAGCAAAACACATATGCAATTCTTCAGAGTCACCGGGTATCTTTTAAGAATTTGGAGAACAGAATGGGACAACTTGTAGCATCTTTGAGCAATCTTGAGGTTCAGAATTTTGGAGAATTACCCACAGAACTAGAGAGTACTCCAATAGAGAATGATGGTACCCTAACTCTCCAAAGAGGTACAGCACTTGACACGCCACTACACCCAGAGACAACATTTGATCCAATTCCAACTCAAGAAGTCAACAATTCAACCCTAGAAGCATCCTCTCCACCAGAGATCGAAACTTTCACTTCAGTTGGTCCATCTATAACACCCCTAATTACCTATATTTATTAAAATACTAATTATAATAATAACTTAGATTGTTTCATACTTTTACTGGAAATATAGTGAGTCTTTATTGAAAATAAATGTAGAGTTTGGATCCAATGTTCAAAACCAAAAGACAATTTGATGCAGTCTTGTGGACGCCCAAATCCCACCAAGGCAAAATATGAGGGTTATGTGAGGCCCTCGGGCCACCACCGTCTCGGGAAGTTATCACGCTATCACGCCACGAATCTAGACCCGTGCCTTACAGGATCATTGCCATATAGCCCCCATTTGCGAGACATAGACACGAAGCCGCCCTGACCTCGCTCAGACGTCCAGCACGACGCCGTTGGCGTCGCTCGGCCACCCGTGCGCGACGCCCCCTGGCCTCACTCAGCACCCGCGCGCAGCGCCTCCTGGCCTCGCTCGGCCCCCGCGCGCGACGCCCCTCGCTATGGGCCCGAGTGGCCTCGCCTCATAGGCCGAAGTGGCCTCGCCTCATAGGCCGAAGTGGTGACCTCGCCCATGCCCACGAGGTGGCCTCGCCAAATAGGCCCCGTGGTGGCGGCCTCGCACATAGCCTCATGGGGGTCGCATCCGCAACACATTCGGCCCCGTGAACAGCCAAGAGAGCCGCGCCATCAATAAGCCTTCCGAGGAGGCCTCGCGAAGGGATGAGAGCTACGTCACCGAGTGGCCACATGAGTAGATCCATGCACCAAGGGTCCCATTCCTTACACCCAGAGACCCCTACGCTTAGAGGCCCCAGTACGAGTCGAATGGGACATACTTGTACGACCTAGTACTGAGTACGGACACCCGTATCAGTGGGACTGCTGGGATAAGAGTTATGGTCCGTACGTCTACGGCCAAAGGTCAGAGTCAGCACCACTACCACCTGCGCCACTACGCCTGCCGCCATTCATCAGATATGGGTACAGACAAGTAGTGGAGACATCCTCCTGACACCTGCTCCTGTGCTGATGTACGACCACAACCTCTGAAGCCACTCCCCTGACATAGTACTTATGTACCATTTGGTCTCCTGGACCACTATGTACCTAAGGCCATTAGAGCCTACTATAAAATGAACTGGAACACCACCTGAAAGGGGGTTGGAAGTTTTACTGTAGCAGAGGCTTGAGAGTTAATGAAAGATTGATTGATTTCTCCATTGTTATTCTGTCATAATTCTTGAGCTATTGCTTTGATTTCTATAGCTTTTTTATTGACGATCCTAACTTGATAATTTCTTCCAACTCAACTTAGTTGGCGAGTTCTCACCGTCAACAAGTCTTAAAGTAAATAAATACATCCCAGTGATAAATTAACATAAGAAAATACTCTAAGGCACTATGGCATTCCAGATCGTTTTCTCGTTCACTGGCTCCCCGCAACATACATACATACTTTATGGAAAACTTACTAAGATCACCATGCGTGCCTAACAAGTATACCTAGTGTCTACCTGCAAGGGAGAAAGAAAGGGGTGAGCTAAGATCCGAGTAAGGAAGTACAAACACGACATACAAGCATAAGTGACATATCTCATACATTCTTAACATATTTTTCTTATAGGAATCATTATCAACATAAGGCATTCATAAACATGAGACTATTTACGACATAAGCATAATCGTACATTATAAGATAATAATCATAAACATAAGATCAATTGCAAAATAAGCATAAACATACAACATAAGATCATGGCACGCCTATTGTCCAATGATCAGCAACATACGCATACAGCATAAGATCATGGCTCCCCAATTGTCCAATGATCAGCAACATAAGCATACAACATAAGATCATGGCTCCCATGTTGTCTAATGATCACATGTGACTCTCCTTTTGGCCACTTACATGGCACCCCTATTATCCAGAATCTTAGGCACATCTTCCTTTAATAATGGTGCAGCACTAGGTTAAGCAAACAAAAAACAAATCCATACATATTTCATAACTAGAATCCTTTAAAAAATAAAATAGAAATCTAGCTAACTTCCTTACCTCAGGTCCAAACACAAAACCCAAACAGCACAGGACCACTTCCTCAAAAGCCTAAACCTAGCAAGTACAATTTGGTATCAATCACAATTCATACTCACACAAGCATATCACAAAATTTTGCAAGAGCTTTATACACTTTCTAAATGCCTATGCCGAAACCTATAGGTTACAAATAATTTTACAAAACTCATAATGCATGAAATACCACTTATCATGCTACTATTTGTACATAAAATCATAGATTTAATCACATAAGAATTTTAAACAAATCCAAACTTGAAATTCTAGACTTGGTTGAAATGTACAAAAAAATGTGACACTTTGTTTTACAAAATTTTGACCAAAACTCATGTTTCACATTACCTTAAACTCATAACATGTTTGAAACAAATTTTAAAAAGAATCTGAAGACCTAAAAGTTGGTAAAAAGAACTATTAATACTCACATTTTTAATAAATCAATTTCTAAGCATCTTTTTAAAAAAAATAGTTTTTTCTCAATCTTTAAACCATAAAAATCTGCATATATTTTATTGAAGAAAAATACATTATTAAAATGTCAAAATCTCCTTTTACTTATATTAATTCTAAAATGTGAATTTTTAAGACATAAAGTGTGCTCTTTTAAAACTATTGCTACATTACCATAAAATATAAACCAAAAATAAACAAGCATTATTTTATTTAAGGATGCCCATATTCATGTTTAACCATTAACCTAACATGTTCCTATATTTTTATGCATTCCAAAATTAAAATTAGCATGCATCAAAGAGTTAATTAATTTCAAAAACATAAAACCCCAAAAACAAAGCCTTGTTCGAATACCCTATCAAACATAAAGAATTACAACTAAATCATGCTTCTTTTTTTTTTTTACAATATCAACCCATCATGCTTATAAATAAATAATCAAATAAAAGCAACAAAAGAACCCTAGACCTAAAACATGTCATGGTCGGAACATACATCCAACAATACACTCTTGTTTCCAAAATTTGATTAAAACCCTAATCGTGCTTCTAATCAAGAGATCATCACCATACATGTATTCATCTTAGCAATAGTAAAAACAACATATACATTATACTCATCAAAACTAAATGATCAAACATAGACATATTTTCTCAAGACATCAAACAATAATCCATGGCCAAAAACAAGAATAAATCAACATCAAATCAATAAAAGGTTAGGAAATCCCATTACCTCCTTGGTAGTGTTCAAGAACACAAAAGAAAAACAATATTGGGCACCTATGGATTTCAAAATACCTCACCAAAACAAAAGAGGAACAAACTTCTTAGAATTGAGAAGAAGAATCTTAGACTTAGGGATTCAAAATCAAAACCAAAACAAGAACACATACCTAAAGATCTTGGAACCCCACACTTCTTCTCCTTCTTTCTCTCTTTCTGTCTTTCTTCCTTTCTCCATTTTCCTCTCTTTCTCGTGCACTTCCTCTCTTTCTTTCTCTCTCAATTTCGGCGGCCACAAAAAGGGTTTCCAAGGCTCACATTCTTCCCTTTTTAATTATTAGTGTGGGGGAGAATGTCTCTGTTGTTCTTCAAAGGAAGTTACCACTCAGGTGTAAGGACCCTGAGATGTTTACAAATCCATGGACCATTGGTAAAACCAGGTTTGTTCATTTAATGATAGATTTAGGAGCACCCATTAATGTTGTGTCTTGTTCTATTTTTGCTTCAACCAAGTGTTACTACACAAGCTAGGTGTAAAACACTTAATGATTTCACATAGTGAAGATGTGAAAATTGAGTTTCTATTGTAGGCATTTAAAAAAATGTGTTTTTTGGGTCCAAGGTTATATAATGAGGTATCCAAGGATGTTCAAAAAATTTTGGAAGAATTTGGAAGTGTTTAAGGTCAATTTTGAGAGTTTTGACCAGTCAAACTGGTGTTGTGTTGCCACTCTAGTGGTGTTGCATCGCCTACTGGTAGGCGACGTATCGTCTACAGGCAGGTGACGCGTCGCCTGACGTGTCTGTATAGACACGTGGTTTAAGCTCCAAATGATGTGCTTAATGGCTCTAATCCTATTTGTTGGAACCGATGACGGTGCCTACACTATAAAAGGGTTCTCTAAGAATTTTGATTGACTTGATCACTCTCTCAAATCTCTTTCTAACCTCTCTTTCTCTAGCTCTCAAGATCACAAGTTTTCTCCAAGAAATTCATTAAGAAAATGCTCGTCTTTGTGAATTTAAAGACTTGTTCAATCTCAATTCTCATTGCCTCCTAGAAAAGCCTCAAGCAGCCATTAAGGGCTAGTAAATAGAGAATTTGGACAGTGATACCCCCCGTGTATAAGTCTTGTTTTGATTCCCGTTAAGAAGAAGAAATTCCAAGTGGTGTTCTAACAAAGGTTTGAAGCTTTCCAGAAGATCCAAGAGTTTTGGTCTAAAACTAGGGTTTGCATTCACTATCTCAATCTTTTGTTGGTCTCTAACAAGGATAATTGTGTGTAGAATCTTATTATTGTGGTGGTGTAATCTCACTCTCTCCCAACAGAGCCTACAATAGCAGAGTCTGGTTGAGATGCAGAGGATGCTGAAGTAGAACCTACCCGAGGCATAGAGCCAAGCATAGGTAGATATTTCGGGAATCAATCAAAAAGCAAAGAGTCAGGCCCATATTATGAAAAGAAAATTTTGGATCTGAGAAAGGGAATGGATCATCAAGCAAAGCTCTATCACCGAGGAGACCTAAACATGTCACATGTACTAAAGACCCGTATTCTCCATTTCTAGATGAATTTCCCAACGAACGAATGGACATCAAGATCTTGAAATTGGCCTTCGAGTGGGTGTAGAATTAGAGGTCATTTTCCATAATCAGAATATAATTGAGGATTATCGTTCATTCAATGTCTGTGACCACCAAAGACATGCAAAATTGTGATAGTCTGATGTGGATTTGGCTATTGAGAGATTTTGTTGTGCTTAATGGAAAATCAATGTTTTGCTACTTCTGCCATTTGATGAGGGCATAGGCACTACATATGCCGGTTTATGAGAGCATAGGAACTACATCTACGAGTAAATCAAAGGCAAAGACGTCATGTCTATCACTAGATTATAAGTAGAGGTGTCACATGTGTTGTCTACTGTGGAGCAGAGCTGTCGCATTTTCCCTCAACTGTGGAGCAAAGGTGTCGCATTTGTCGTCTACTGTGGAGCAGAGGTGTTGCACATTGCAACGTATCCGACAAAATACAAAGTTAATGATTAATTTCAATTAATGCGTCAAAATATGAAAAAGGTTGCGAATATTTTTTCTTTTTGATGAAGAAATCGACCTATGACAGAACACTTATACCTTTTGAACATGGGCCGAGGGGCAATTATTGGGCCCAAAATATTCAACCCATATAATTTTCCTAATAAGTACTCCTCACAATGCACTGTTTCAATAAAAGTATGTGTAGAGGTGAGATCCATGGGACTGAGAAAAGACCAAATTTGAGAAATCAAAAGGAAACGCCTTCCCATCTTAGCTTCTGCTAAAAACAAATTTTAAAAGGTAAACAGGCGGGAAAAATAGTTGGCCTTGCCAATCACATGGAGACTTTCCTGCCACTTTTGACCCCTCTTATTATCTATAAATAACACTTTATGATATGTTATTTGATGGTCATTGACACATTGTTATGATTCACATTTTTCATTCTTTCTACTACTCTACTTAACTAAATACTCATCTGTCTTAAGCATCAGAGAGTTTTCTGTAACTCTCAAGTGCTCCCACTTACTTCAAATATTCAAGAATTCAATCAGAAAAGATATCGAAAAAGAAAGCTGAGTGACTGATTTAGAAATAATAACTTCCAAAAATAGCAACTCAAATTTTCGACATCAACACCATGTTTATGTTTTAGGTGCAATGGTGGCCATGAGGAGGATGTCTATCATGCTTTATGGTGTTGCCCATCTGTTTTTAAATTTTGGAAGCAAGTGGCTTTTGGAAGCATATTTAGAATTGTATTGTTGCTGACCTTATTTTATTTTTTACTAGGATTGGAAGAGCACTTTCCATATAGGAGTTTGAACTCTTTACTTGCATTTCGTGGCAGTTGTGGTTTATAATAAATAGTATCCTTCATGGAGGGATGGCTCCTACTACTAGCGACATGCTATAATGGTGCTCCAAATTTCTAGAAGACTATAAGAAGGCTAACTTTCTGCAGAAGCAAAAGATGGCTCGAACTAAGGCTAGATTTGAACCTCTGATTGAGGGGCTTATCAAGATTAATGTTGATGTAGCTGTAAGATCTAATGGCTCGAGTTACGGAGTAGGGGCAGTGGCTAGAGACTGGAGGGGAGGCTCCATTGCTTCCAGATCTGGTCATATTCCCAGTCCCTTCGGAGCCATAATTGCGGAGCTCTGTGCAATCAAGGAAGGATTGATGTTGGCTCACGACTTGGGTTGTCCCAAGTTTTCTGTGAAATTTGATTGCTTCAATGCTATCTCACTACTCAATAAGAAACAGATTTGTTGTAGTGATTTAGACGGTCATTTAGAGTATAAACAAGGGAAAATTGACTTTTTATGCATCAAACAGTGTCCCGTGACAAAATAATACCAAAATTAAAAAAAAATCACATTTTTATCCTAGTATTCCCCTGAATTCCCAAAATGCCCTGACATAAGTTTTCCCTCTCTTTTTCTCATAGTCTTCACTCTCTATCTCTTACATTTTCCCTCTCTATCTCTCAAGTTCTCATACTCAACAAAAAAAAAACAAATCAACCACCATTATCTTAATCTATACTAATTTTCGAGTTCATTTTGAATTTCAGATATAGGGGCAAATTGTGAATCCTTTCAAGCCAAGAAACTTCATTTTGGATTTCGGATATAGGGGCAAAAATCATATGGGTAAGTATATATTTGTTATATTTAGTGAGGAAACTTGTTTGTCTACATTACTTGTGCTATTTCGAACAGATCTATGTATGCCTTTGTGTTTTATTGCAATTTTTCACTGTCGCAATGAATTTTGGATACTTCCTACAATTTTTTCTTGGTTTTTTGTCTGCCTCGATGAGTTTCGATGAAACTCGATAGGCCTCGATGGGTTGCATGCATAGAGGCTCGATGGTCCTCGATGGACTTCGATGTGCCTCGACAGTGTTAGGATCTTGATGCCTCAATGAGGCTCAATGGTCCTCGATGGACCTTGATAAACCCCCATTTAGTGATGTCCAATGGATACCTCGATTGTCCTCGATAGAGGCATAGAACTTAAAATATAGTATGTGCCTCGATGGGACTCGATGGGTTCATAAGAATTTTTTTGGGCAATATGCCTCGATGTGCCTCGACTGTCCTTGATAAAACTCGATAGGTGTATAAGAATTTAATTGGATTATTTTCCTCAAGAGGCCTCGATTTCCCTCGATAATGTGACCTCGATAGGCCTCGATATATATCGATAGAAATATGTTGTAGTTTAACTTTTTTACCTTTTTTTATGCAGATTCTACTGTTTCCATATTTGTTGCATTCAATGGAGTTTGGAAACTCAAAAATAGGGATTGGATTTTCAGGGATGCTGAAAATCAAGCTCTGCCTTTGGAGAAGGGTGTGACGTAAGAGAAACTGCTTGACATTCTATACAATGAGCTTGAAGTGGATAAATGTGTGCATGACTTGAAAATTGAGGTCCCGTACCTATCACAATCCGTCAAACCTACCGTTATAAAAAATGATAGGCATGTGCGTGCATTCATTAGGTTAGCATTGAAATCTGTAGAGAAGCTCATTCCTCTATGTGTGACTTTGGTTAAGAAGGGAGGTATAAGAAATGCATCGGCCTCTCCCAACGTTAATAAAGAAGTTCAATTTGAAGAGAACATTTCTCCCCCATGTCATGGTTTCAAAGGAACTCAAAGTGAGGCTGGAACATTTGTTCCTGAGACAAATCCAGACGTTATAGTCCATGATGATATCTCGTTACAGATCCGCCATATTTGCATGACACAGCGAAGTATGATCCCTATGGCTATGATCCTTATGTCAACGACAATCCTGTTGTTGATGCAACATATCTTGGTTGGCCAGATATTAAGGCAGATTTGCCACCACAGAGTTCAGATGTTATGGTAGCTGAGGAGCATAAAATAGAAGATCGGCAAACACATGGGACCAACAATAGTCGTCTAGGTCCAAGTGGAATCGATGATAGTTTTAGATGGAGTTCTCCATTGGACTTAGGTGAAGATCATAGAACATGGAGTGCTCCCATGTTTACCAAAGAGGATATAGAGGCCTAACATCAACATCATTCCTCAATCAGCAAAGCTTCAGGAGAATTGCACCTTGGCAAGTTCTTTCAGAACAAGCTTGATTTGAAAACCAAAGCATCCATATTTGCAATGAAAAATAATTTTGAGTTTATGGTGAAGAAATATGGTACTGATGTGTGGTACATTACCTGCAAGGATCCTAATTGTGGTTGGAGATTGAGGGATAAGAAAAAAATGTGATCTGAAATGTTTGAGATTACAGTATACAACGAAGTACAGACTTGCTCACAAGAAATTCGAGATAAGGACCACCTTCAAGCATCACCGTGGGGTGTTGGGCACCTAATCAAGAGGAAATTTTCTACCAATGGTACTCGGTACATGGCAAACAACATAAGGGAGGACATGAAGCACCATTTTGGGGTCGAAATGAGCTATGAGAAGGTGTGGAGATGCAAAGAAAAGGCTCTTATGTATGTTAGAGGGACACCTGAGGAATCATACTCCAAGTTACCTAGATACCTGTGTCAGTTGGAGCATAAGAACCCAAGTACAATTACTGATTTTGTAGCAGAAGATGATCGTTTCTTGTATTGCTTCTTTTCCCTCGGTGTTTCTAGGCGTGGTTTCCAGTACTGTCGTCCTGTAATTTATGTGGACGGCACATTCTTGAAGAATAAGTATGGTGGCCACATGCTCTGTGTTGTTGCGTTGGATGCAAACAACCAGTTGTTTCCAATTGCGTTTGCATTGGTGGACAGTGAGAACCATAACTCTTGGACTTATGTCATGAGAAAATTGAAGGAAGCCATAGGGGACGTTGAGAACCTAGCTTTTGTATCAGATAGGCATAAAAGCATCAATCATGCTTTGGAGCTTGTGTTCCCAGATGCCTATCACGATACATGTTACCATCACATCTGTATGAATGTGGTGGCAAAATTAAAAAATGACCACTGTCAATACATCATGGGGTGTGCAGCGTACGCATTTTCAAGAACGGAATTTCACAAGTTTTTTTACAAGATTAAGGTAATTGATCCACCCATTGCTCAATATCTTGAGGGAATTGGTTTTGAAAGGTGAAGTAGCGCTTATTTTCCTGGTAACCGATACAATATCATGACAAGTAACTACGCAGAAAGCTTTAACAATAAAACCAAGGAGGCAAGGAGCTTTCCAGTCACCACTTTTCTTGAACTCATAAGATTCACTCTTCAGTCTTGGCTTGCAGATAGATGTGAAAGAGCTGCAAAAGCAACAATTGCTTTATCACCTGAGATGGAAAAGGATTTGAAGCAAATAGGTGATAAAGCAATTTTCGTGGATGTCCAAGTCCTTGGTCATGATGAATTTCTTGTGGTCGATGGTAATGGTGATGGTGAGGTGAACTTGGCCACAAAATCGTGCTCTTGTTGCATGTTCCAAACCATTGGGATACCCTGTGTTCATGCTTTTGATGCAGCCAAAAAAAGAAGCATAAACATTTACTCATTGTGTTCCCCTTAATATAGAATCGAGGCATTGAGGGACACTTATAAAGAAACTATTTACCCTGTTGGGAACGAGGATGAATGGGTAATCTCTGATCACATCAGAGATATGATTGTCAGCGTCCCCATTGAGAAAACCCCTGTAGGAAGGCCCAAGAAGCAGAAAGTGGGTAGGCAAAAGACAAACTGCTATGCTTCACGCGGGGAAAAGATTGTCAAGCCGCGTAAGTGTAGCAGATGTGGTGGTAGTGGGAACAATAGGAAGTCATGTAAGGTTAGGCTTTAAAAAAAATTGTTCTATAATTATTCAATTGATTTTGCTGCATTTATTATATTCAGTACTTCTTCTAATACTTTGTTGGTTTTGATCTAAATAAATAGCTCTTCACAAAAATGTTACTGTCTGTCTCGATAGGCCTTCATCTAGACCCATTGAGGTCTATCGAGTCCTATCGAGGTAGATATATGTATTATTATGACCCTATTGAGGTCTATCAAGGCTTATCGAGGCCTATCGAGGCAGACATGATTATGTATTATTATGACTCTATCGAGGTCAATCGAGGCCTATCGAGGCAGATTTGGTTAGTATTATTTTTTAGCTATCAAGGCTTATCGAGGTAGTTCGTTTGACCCATCGAGTTTTGTCGAGGTAGACACATTATGTGAACTTAGTAGTTTTTTATTTAATAACTTTTTCAAAAATAATGTTTGATAAAAAACAATATACAAAACTAACTATATGCTATATTATACTAAAGGTGTATCAAGAAAATATAAAGAGCATCACGGGGACAAATTCTGATAGAATAGGTCCACACACCACTTGGTCCTGAAATGCCAGATGTTCTCATCGATAACGGTATCGAGTAGTAGCCTGGAAACCAAATGCTCGATATGTTTGATGGCAAACATACCACAATCCCCACTGCATATAATCGATTTTGTGTCAATACAAGATAAAAATAACTTTAATATTCAGATTTCAATATACATTAATTAAATAGGGGAATGCCTTGTCTTAGTCTGAGGACACTTCTCAGGAGAAATACGAAAAAGGATTTGTGTTCTACTCAGGATATGTCTGGAGGTCGTCATGGTCGTCAAACATGTCAAAACACCACAACAACGAAGGCAACAATAAGCACCAAGGCTTGATCACTTCCTCCAATAGAGTCGAACTAAGCACGCTATGGTTGGAATCATAAATGTTGATGCACCACGTTGGAATGGAGACTTCAATGGTGATCCAATGTGCGGCTTTCTTGACGTGCAAGGCAAAATATACTTCACTCACATTTTTCGAGGATACGAGGAATTGATTATCATCGCCCTTCAGCATTTTCAGCACGTCGTCGTCCCATGTATACTTAGTGTCTGTCTCTCTAAAATGATTCCAATGACCCAGGCACACTTGGGGGAAGGTGGTGTTCATGATTGCAGCATCCTACCAAAATGCAGCATGATAAAAGTGGCATCGACGGCGTATCATGTGCAGCGACATCAATATGCTGAAAAAACATGAAAATTCGTTAATACAATAAATATATTTTAAGATTGAATTGAAAACATAAATGTAATTTACATAATGAATCCCAAAGCCAAGTCTGTATTGTGTGCAACTGCAAGAACCATGCCACATTGTGCGTCCCAGTATGGACGTTCCGATCTCTCTTGTTGTCGATCCTCCCAATGATCCACTTATGGAAGCTCTTCTCCTGCTGCGGATCACACTTCCTCAAAGGTTTAGCAACTAGCCCCTGTTTATCTACTCTAATCCTCTTTGTTGGGTCGGTGAAATCATCAAAACGCTTGGGCCTGCGTTTCTTCCTGACAACTTCAAGGCTAACTGCCTCCTCAGGTTGTAGTACTCGTACATTGGGACTGTCGGCGTCACTGGCAACTACAAATGTCTGGGCCTATGGAGTGGAGGGTGGATCACCGGGCTCGTACTCCTCAGGCAAGATATCAGACTTTGTATCTGATTTTACGTGGGTGGATCGACCTGAGACCACTGAAAGCAGCTGCACCAACTGAGCCATGATCGTAGTCTGATTCTGAAGTAAGGTTTCCTGGGCCTCCTCAACCCTCTTGAGCCTTTGCATCAATCGCTCATAATCGGGCTGGGCAACCTGACTAGAGGAAGGTGCACAGGCCTATGAAGTGCCCTCCTCAACCCTCGGGACATCCTCGTAAAAAATGGAGGCTTCCTTTGCAACCTCTGCCAGCTTCTCTGCCTCTTTCTCAAGCACTACTTCCTTCGCTGCAATCCCAGCCTCCCCCACAGTTGATTCCAATTCAGGGAATAACCTGGAATCAACATATGGGAGATATTGTAGTAGACCACCCCACTGGGACGTGGCTTCAGCATGGAAAATACCACTAATTGCATGGTTGAATAACATGTGTTAGAAAAACTTTATAAAAATAAATCGTTAATCAATTAATTTGTGACATTTAACAAGATAAAATAGAACTTACTCGACAGTTGGCGAATATAGGAACCAACTGAGCTGTCAAAATAGTGATATTGGTCTTCGTAGCCCAGCTAAGCATCCTCGGAATCTGGTTCCCATTGTTCTCACCGAACTTACTCCCGAGAGCTGGCATGGCCTCAAAAGCCCAGTAAAGAAGTGCGGGTGCATAGCCATAGAAACTATACTTCGACTCCTTCTGTTTTTTGCTCAAACCCTCTTTCTTCTTCGCCTCGTAATGCTTCAATTGCTTCTGCATGTCCTTGTGAACTCCTTTAATAACCTTCTTGAAGTACAGCTTCCCCCACAGATACTTGAAAAAGTAGTCAAGATCCTCAACTATCTCCAGGGAATCACCCCATATCGTCGTTGTCTTCTCTGGGGCATTTAGTACCCCCTCTATCAAATAGCACAAACCCAGCTTAAATGCATCTTCTGGGTTTGTCGAGGCCTTCAGAGCATCTTCCAACTGGCCGAAACTAACCTTCGAATCACCATTAAAGTATTCATGGATGATCCGATCACTTAAAAGATGCTCTCTCAACTGGTTTGGGGGCGGAGTGTTCCCAAAATTCAGCCCGATGACTAGGGCAAACTCTGCAATCCCAAATTTGCAAAGAATGTTGCCCAAGTAGAAGTGGCCCTCTTCAGCCTTCTAGCTTTCCACCTTCCGCAACATAAGCTGATGCAGCAAAACCCCAGAAAAACTAAACGACTTAACCTTGAAGAATTGTCCCAACGAGCATGCCTGTGCCCGTTCAATTAGCCCGTGCCTCTTAAATTTCTCTATAAGGGTTTCCAAGTAAGCACTACCCCTATAGGTGACATGACCAGGAAAGTGCTTCTCCAATGGCACAATCAATTCAGGCATCTGGAAAAATAATGTTAAAAATACAATTTTAAATAATCTGGTAACTATCGAGGCCTATCGAGGCAGGTGCTAAATCAGTCATAAGTCTTATTCTATCGAGGCCTATTGAGGTCTATCGAGGCAAGTGCTAAATCAGCCGTGCATAAAAAATCTTGAAAAAAAAACTCAGATTTCTTCATTCCCCAGCCCCGATCTATCCTATGAACAAAAAATTAACAAATAAAGCAGACCCAGACAATTTATTGCAGAATAAACAAGTAAATCACTCTCATTTTTCTATTTCGGGGTTGTTTCGTTGATCTCTTGGGTTTTATCGCCTACCCGCCTACTCCGGTCGAGATTTCTTGCCACTGATGTGCAGTCGTCATCGTAGAAGACAATGCCCACAAATCTGACAACGAATGCGAAAGGAGAGTGAGAGACTTTGGGGATTTTGAATTCGGGACCGAGAGAGTGAGGGAGAGAATAGAGAGCATCCGAGAGAGTAGAGAGAGAAAGAGGGAAACAAATGACAAGGGTATTTTTGGAACTAAGGAAAATAATAGAATCAAATTGACATGTACATAATGGAAAGGTATTTTTGTTATGGTACCCGATTTAATGCAATTTCCCATAACACAGTCCTACTCCCAACTTTGGTTTTTTGTGGTTTCTGTTTTGATTTTATAGAGGCTAATATGTTAGCCCATTGTTTAGCCAATTTAGCTTTAGTTGATGAAGCACACGCGCTTGGTGGAATAGTGATCTTCCTTGTGTTCCTTGTTCTATCATTGAGGCAGACATGCCCGTTTCAGTGTAACTCTGTTTTGTCTTAATGAAGTTTATTCCTTTTTTAAAAAAAGAAAGTCATTCCACGAATTGTTTCTTTAAAAATAAATAAATAAAGAATCTCCAAACCAAAATAAGATTATTGTGCTCATTGCTATGAATGTAAATTTAGAGGCCAACTTATATTAAAAAATAAAGATAACCAAATCCATACGTATTTGAATGACAAAATGAATATCCAGTATATGAAGTATTTATAAATAGTAAGGAAAAGAAAATGAATTGATTTGGATATAAAGTTTATAATTATATAAGAACAATTCAATCTAGATCAACAATGATGATAATAGTAATAATAACTGATTATATTATTCTCTCTCTGATCCAAAGGATATGTCTGAGATTTCAGGATCACGATTTCGAAAATCCAAAGCAGAAAGAGACCTGAAATACTGAGCCAAGGCACTACCTTCCTTGGGGTTCATGATATCAGTGACTGATGCCTCTAAGAGAGTGAGGTTCTTCATATTCTTAAGAATATCCAAATTAATGTTCTTTAGACCCTTCGGATGAGCCTCACTTCTTGCAAATATCTTTTGGTGAGATTTGAGAATTGGAGATAAATATGTCTGAAATATCATCTGATTTTCTTCTTTTGTTTGCTTATTCGTTGATGATGTACTGCTGCTTGCACTGTTGCCAGTATCTTGGCTGTACATGTTTGGTTGATCAAAATTAGTTTCCTGGAAAAGAAAAAACAAAGGAAAAGGGTTAAATATATGGTAAGAATCAACCTGTCAGTTTCAAACAATACAGCAACAACAAGCCAGGGAACCAGAAAAAAAATGCACAGCCAAACAGAAACAGAAAATAGTCAGAATTCTCCTTCCATAAACTCTAGGATTCGAGAGCCTAGTCTCTCCAATTACTGTTTACAAATTCCACACCTCATTCTAACTTTTTGGGCCCCTTATATACTTAGGTACCCACTGAATAAACCTACACCCTCCCTTACATAATACTTGCTGTTATAACTACTTTCTCAGTCCCCAAACTACCCTTTCTCAGCTCTACTCTAACGTCTTCTAGCATAGACAAAGGTCAATGGTGGCCTATCAATACCGCCCGCTAGGAGTTTCACCTTGTCCTCAAGGTGAAATGTCGAAAATTGGTCTTGAATCATGCCAAAGTCCTCCCATGTTGCTTCAAAATCTGGTAAGTGACGCCACTTAATCAACGCCTGGGGAGCTTCCTTATGTGAACCTGGCCGAACTTCCAGAACTGATTCGGGCTCCAACATCCACTCTAAATCAGCCGTGAGACCTGCTGGAAGAACTGTTGCTTGTTGGTTTGGACCCAAGGCCTTCCGAAGGAGAGAGACGTGGAAAACTGGATGAATGGCAGCGGTGCTTGGTAAGTCCAAGCGGTAAGCAGCAGCCCCAATTCGTGCAGTCACTTTAAAAGGCCCAAAATACCGAGGCGCCAACTTCTCATTAACGCGTTTAGCTACGGTGCGCTGCCTATATGGTCTCAACTTCACATACACCATCTCCCCCACGTCATAATGAACATCCCGCCGTTTCTTATCCGCTTGTTGCTTCATTTTCTGTTGTGCCCGCTGTAAATTATGTTTTAACAGTTCCAAAACAGCATCTCTTTCCGTCAAATTCTGCTCCACTTCCGCGACTTTAGTGCTGTTATACTCAAATCTAATCAATGGTGGAGGGTCCCGATGGTAGACAGCTCTAAAAGGAGTCATTCCCGCTGCCGAATGAAAGGAAGTATTGTACCAATACTCAGCCCAAGGTAGCCACTTCACCCATTGGCTGGGTTTAGAGCTCACAAAACAGCGGAGGTATGTTTCCACACAACGATTCACCACTTCCGTTTGTCCATCGGATTGTGGGTGATAAGCGGTGCTTTGCTTGAGTGCTGTCCCTTGGAGTTTAAACAACTCTTTCCAAAATAAACTCAAGAAGATTTTATCTCTATCGGAGACAACGGACCGCGGAATGCCATGAAGTTTCACCACCTCGCGCACAAAGACAGCCGCTATTGATGCTGCTGAATAAGGATGTCTCAACTGAATAAAATGTCCATACTTGCTCAAACGGTCGACTACCACCAATATAGAATCAAACCCATTTGATGTGGGCAGCCCCTCAATGAAATCCATGGAAATATCTTCCCAAACTTGTTCCGGAATGGGCAAAGGTTGCAACAACCCAGCAGGAGATTGAGCCAAATATTTGCTTTGTTGACACACCGAACATTCCATAACAAATTTCTGCACATCCTTCCTCATTCCTTTCCAATACAAGTCAGCGGCTAGTCTTTGAAATGTCTTAAAAACTCCCGAATGACCCCCCACTTTGCTGCCATGGTACTCTTGCAATAGCAATGGTATAAATGGTGAAGAGGATGGCAAAACCAGCTGCCCCTTAAACTTGAGACAGCCTTGAAATAAAGAAAAGCCCCCACTCGGCTTGCCCATGGATAACTCCTTTATGATTCCAGCCAACGTTGGGTCGCTTGCAACATGTGCTTGTAAGTCCGGAATAGAAATGAGGTTTGGAACCGAAATGGCAGCGAGGATGGGCTCCCCATGGAGTCTTGATAACGCGTCGGCAACCTTGTTTTCTAACTCGGGTGGGTATTGGATATCAAAGTCATATCCAAGTAACTTTGTGAGCCACTTTTGATGTTCTAACGCTACCAGCCGTTGTTCCAACAGAAATTTCAAACTTTTTTGGTCAGTCCGCACCAAAAACTTCCTTCCAAGTAAATATGGGCGCCATTTAAGCACCGCCAACACTATGGCCATCAATTCCCTTTCATACACCGACTTAAGCTTATCTCTGGCTGATAATACCTTGCTGAAATACGCTATTGGCTGTCCTTGTTGCATTAAAACAGCCCCCAATCCCACGCCTGAAGCATCCGCCTCCACCACAAAAGGTTCCGCAAAGTTGGGCAGCGCCAAAACAGGGGCAGAACTCATGGCTTCCTTAAGCCGATTAAAAGCATCTTGGGCTTCCGTTGACCACCCAAACGCATCTTTTCTCAGCTGGTCTGTCAAAGGCCTTGCAATACCTCCATACCCACGCACAAACTTACGGTAATAGCCAGTCAAACCCAAAAATCCTCTAAGTTCGCGAACTGATTGTGGGGTTGGCCACTCTTTCATTGCTGAAATCTTGCTTGAGTCGGCTGAAACACCCTTGGCTGAAATTATATGACCCAAATATTCCACCCTCTCTTGTGCGAACAAACATTTCTTGTGATTGGCATACAATTGGTGAGTTAATAAGCAGTCCAAAACCAAGCTGAGATGGTGCATGTGCTCCTCCAATGAGCTGCTATACACCAAAATATCATCGAAAAAAACCATAACAAACTTGCGTAAATAGTCGCGAAAAACCTCATTCATAAGGGCTTGAAATGTGGCTGGGGCATTGGTCAACCCAAATGGCATGACTAGAAATTCATAGTGTCCATCATGGGTGCGAAAAGCAGTCTTCTCCACATCCTTGGCAGCCACTCTAATTTGGTGATAACCCGACTTTAAATCCAGCTTTGAAAACACTTGGGCTCCATAGAGTTCGTCTAACAACTCATCAATCACGGGGATGGGAAATTTATCAGCCACCGTCTCCCTATTCAACGCCCTATAATCCACGCAAAAACGCCAACTCCCATCTTTCTTTTTCACTAGAAGGACCGGGCTCGAAAATGGACTTGTACTTGGGCGAATAATACCCGCTTGTAGCATCTCTAAGACCAGCCGTTCAATCTCATTTTTTTGCACCTGAGCATAGCGATACGGCCTCACCGAAACAGGCTGCGACCCGGGCTTAAGTGTGATGACATGCTCCCTAGCTCGGCTAGGAGGGAGACCCGACGATGACTGAAATACTTGCTGGAATTTCTGTAAAACAGAGTTAATGGCTGCTGGAATTGCAGGAATGGCCGTCTCTTCCTCTGTAATTAACGCCCCAAAGTGAACCCAAAACCCTTGGGCTTCCCGTTCTACCGAACAAATCATGGCTTTCAATGTAATGGGCGACTTACACAAACTTGGGTCTCCTTGTAATGTTATCCAAGTTCCTGCCATTTCAAACTTCATGATCATTGTACGCCAATTCACTTGCATATTGCCCAGCGTTTCCAGCCATTTAATCCCCAAAATTACATCAGCTCCTCCCAATTCCAGCGGAAGAAAGTCCGTCACCACCCGCAAAGCTCCCAAATCCAGCTCAACTTGTGCACATATTCCTTCCGTCCGCACTTTCCCACCGGTGCCTAACAACACCCCATAACACGTAGTTGCTGTAATCGGTATCCCTGTAGCCGATACAACGTCCATAGAAATAAAATTATGGGTCGCGCCGCTGTCGATGAGTACCGTTACTGGTTGTTGTCCAATATGGCCAGCCAACTTCATTGTATGGGCGGATGAAATGCCCACCAAGGAATTGAGGGACAAGGTTGCCAAAGTTTCTTCGCCGGCTGTAAGTTCCTCTGAATCTGGCGAAGGTGGCGGGGAGTCATCTGTGTTCGCATTATCCTCTTCATCTTACAATAAAAGGACCTGTAATGCTCGCTGTTCGCACTCATGACCGCGAAAAAAATTCTTATCGCACTTGAAGCAAATACCCCGCGCGCGCTTGTCTTGGTATTCGGCTTCTATAAGCCGTCGGAACTGCTGCGTTTTGGGTGGTTGACCGGCGACGGAACTGGGAACGGTCGTGCGTGTAGGCGGTGACGAGGACGGTGCACTTGAGGCTGGGTGTCCGTACGCGTTCGGCTGAGGCACACGGTAAGCAGACTGGTTTAGGGCTTGTTTCAAATGGGCTGGAAATGACTGAGTTGATTTAGTCGAACTGGGCCGAAACCCAAGGCCCAAATGCAGCAACTGGTTTCCTTCTTCAACCCTCTGTGCTGTATCCATGATTTGGGCTAACCCAATGGGTTGCAGAATATGCAGAGCAGCTTTTATCTCATCCTTCAGACCTCTCATGAAGCTGCCTTCCAAAATATGCTCAGGGATATCTGGAACACGTGAAGCAAGGACCTCCCAACGCACCCGATAATCCTTGACTGTGGACGTTTGGATGATCGACAGAAGCTCCTCAGACAATGACCCAATCGGTGCCGCACGGAATCGCAGTAAAATCAGCCGTTTCAGCGTTGCCCAGGAAGTGATCGGACTTCTCTGATTTTCCCATTGGAACCACGTTAAGGCATCCCCATCGAGTTCGATGATTTCCGTCTCCAACATTTGTGGCTCCGTCAAATGCATCAATAAGAAATATCTCTCTGTTCTGTAAACCCAACTGTCGGGGTTATCCCCGGAAAACAGCGGAAGCTCCATTCGAGGTGGCCGATAATCATGGCTGAAGGTCTGGCCCGCAAACGGCGGCTCCGATGATGGTTGTTGCTGATCGTGAGGCTGGCTGGAAGGTTCCCCAATGATCGGGGGTGTGGGGGAAAAATTCTGGCCGCCTGGTGAATGCTCCTCCTCCATCGTGCGTCGCTGCCTGTCGGATTCCATGGTCATAGAGCCCCCCGTCGGCTTCCCCGATGCCTGTAACAGCTGAGCCAAATGAGCCACCAAGAAATCCATCTTCTTCTCCATAGCCGGTAGCCTAAGAACCTCTGTCTTCATCGATTCCAGCTCTTTGGGAAGGTGCTGAAATTCAATTCTGAAGCCATCCAATTCCTTCCTAACTTCCGACTGCAACAACTCCATTCTCTCCTCCAATACTTCCGTTTGCAGATCTTTTTTTGGCCCCATGAGATCGAATGCTCTGATACCACTTTGGTAAGAATCAACCTGTCAGTTTCAAACAATACAGCAACAACAAGCCAGGGAACCAGAAAAAAAATGCACAACCAAACAGAAACAGAAAATAGTCAGAATTCTCCTTCCATAAACTCTAGGATTCGAGAGCCTAGTCTCTCCAATTACTGTTTACAAATTCCACACCTCATTCTAACTTTTTGGGCCCCTTATATACTTAGGTACCCACTGAATAAACCTACACCCTCCCTTACATAATACTTGCTGTTATAACTACTTTCTCAGTCCCCAAACTACCCTTTCTCAGCTCTACTCTAACGTCTTCTAGCATAGACAAAGGTCAATGGTGGCCTATCAATATATTATGAGATAAAGCCAATTTTGTCAAAACAAAATACAATTGGTTATAAAAAGGTGTGTCACTTAACAAAACTGTATTTTTACTTTTCCTTAAAAAGACTATCCTTTAGTACTTCCTTTTACCAGAAAAAGGCTTTAAAAATTCTCTTCTTTTCTAGTAATGAAAGGTACCAAGATTAAAGTTTCTCTATTGAGGAATAATTAATCCTGAAAAATAGATATTATTTAGGAGCTTTTATTTGCTAGCTAGAGTTCATCCAAAGGTCTCTTCCTACAAGGAATCTCTAGAATGAAAACTCCATGATCAAGATTTGTCCAATAAATTGTTCTGAAATCTCATGCACACCGTATTACATGAAATGAAAGTTATCACTGCAAGTTTACCTTGTTAGAAGGTTCATTAGCACGTCTAGCCTGCTCACGAAGTAGCTCCTGTCGACGAGCTTTGTGATCTGTCTGAGATAATTTCTTTGATCTTGAATTCCTCGGCCTGAAAGAAGAAAAAACCGAATCAATTAAGTCAAGAAAATAAACCTTCAGCCACCTTATCCAATAGAACCTAGACCACTGGTTTTGATAGCAAATGAAAATTCTATGAGGTGGTGGCTTCCCAAACAATCTAAAAATAAACTTTTGATTCAAATTATCCAGTAAATAAGAGAGACCATAGTAGTCTTCCAGTATAATATGTCAATGGAAAGAAAAGAAAATACATTACAATATATTTCACTGGCGGTGAAATGTTACACCTTAAAATGTTTTTCCTTGTTTGTGTTCAGCTGTATGATGTTATAAGTTAAAAAAAATGAAAATATACAAATTCCAATTTTCCATCCAACTATTTCAAATTCATCTTAAAATATATTCAATACTTTGAAACTTAACTTTCCATTGTAGCTTACTTTTCATACTATATTCAAATAGGACAGAAAGATTAACAGGAAGTCAAATGCGGAAGGTTAAGTTACAAAGTAAAACATACTTCTTGTCCTTGGTTTGAGTTGCTTCATTCTCCTCTGTGTAGATAACTGGTAGTGCTGAAAGTTCACACGCCAAGGGACTTGCACAAAAGAACTGCAACCAGAAAGAATACTCAGAAGAGAGACCATGAATAGTATTTTTGACCCAGTCCTTGAAAAATCAAGAGGGAAATAGAAGAAGAGTTTATTAACAAAGTTGTACCTCTACGTGACTAATTCTTTCTTTATTTATCATGTTTTTTTTCTTCTAGACTCGTTTTGAAAGTACTAATTAAAGGGATAATCCTCTAAATAATCAGCAGAACTTTATAGGCATTATAGGACTGCAGTTGTAGGCAACAGTGTTCATGAATTGAAAGACTAGTATGTTTTCTATTGACATTCAAAAATCTTCTCAAGCATTGTTTCTTCTTCTATCATACTAGGGGTGGTTTAATCATTATTGGAGAAAAATATATATTAAAATGCAGTGATTAACTTTCCTCCTTTGCCTAATTCTCTTACGGTTTATGACAAAATCTACACTCTTTTACACTGTTTGAATCTTCTTGTTTCAAGTTTCACCTAAACAAGGAGAAGGGGTAGCAAATTCTCTCTGTACTCACATTACTTTGAAGAGCAGAAGCAGCAGTGCCTCGGCATGCTGGGTCTAAAGCAAGAAGTTGGGTCAATAGACCATAAGAAGAGTATGGAAAATTCCTGAAGACTTCTTCATGAGTAGGTTTGTAATGCTGAGGTGGCCGAAAGCTTGTTGGTAGTTTCATTTTTTTCCAGTAATCATCTGAGGGTGCACCACAAAGCTTAAAGATCTTATGAAGTTGCTCAACCTGAATGCAAAACAATAACAGATATAAAATTTGCAGGTGTTAAATTACATCGTACAAGAATTTTTATTTGTGGCTTCAAAATAATAGCAGTACAATGTTGAACAGTACGAATATCAGAAATCTGGTCATGAAAAATAAGCAAGTGATCAAAGGACAAGAAGCAAAATAGAAAGTCATTTTTAGAAAGAGTAATAGTACATGTCATTTCTTTCCCTGTACCATTCTATAGTTTTTTCTCTTAGGATGACAAATTGATACTAATAACTTGTATGAGGGGGAAAAATGAAGTTGAATTAGTTTCACTCAATTTCCTTAATGGTTGATAATTTTGGAATTAAAAGGTAAGATGTTAACCTCTGTTCTGCCTGGCAAGAATGGTCGTCCAATGAACATCTCAACCAATAGACATCCAGCACTCCAAAGGTCAATACCAACTCCATAATCCGTTGAACCTAACAAAAGCTCTGGAGCTCTATACCAGAGTGTCACGACTCGGCTTGTAAGATGACACTTTGGTTTAGGAGGAAAGAAATTTGCGAGCCCAAAATCTGCAATTTTGAGTCGTCCACTTTTATCTACTAACAGATTGGAAGATTTAATGTCACGGTGTAAAATCCCCACCTCATGACAGTGATGGAGCCCAGAAAGCAGCTGTTGCATATAGCATTTGACCTGTATGCAAGACAACAATGTATGCCTGTGAGTTTCTTTAACCTCTGAAGAATAACACATGGATGGAGCTTTCAGTATGTATTCATTAGTTTAGTTGACATTTAAGTTTTCAAACAAAAAGGAAAAAGAAAGAAACATAAAGAACGTGACCGTGATCAATTTACAGATTCCTCAAACTTTCCAGTGGCAAAAAATCCCAAGTGCTCAACTGAAGCATAGGTTAAGTAGTTATTGTAAATGTAAGGAACATGAAGAGGAATGCAAACCTGTGCTTCATTGAGCTTCTGTCCCGAACGGGAGATAACTTTGGTCAAGTCTGCTTGCATGAAATCAAAAACCAGATAAAGACTATATTGCATTCTTGATGTGGCAAGCCCTTCAAGCTTAATGACATTAGGATGATCTAGCTTCCGTAGTATCATTATCTCTCTTGCCATGAACTTGATACTCTCAGGCTCTGATGTATCGAATCGGACCTTCTTCAAAGCAACAATCCTTCTGGTCCTTCTATCCCGGGCTTTGTACACATTGCTGTAGGTTCCATGGCCTATCTATATACACCAAACGTCCAAAATCAATTCAAACCTTATCTTACTATAAAATTGGAACAGGTCAGTCATTTTTCTATGTTTCTACAAAGGTATATAGACAATGAGAAATTTACAGGGAATTGAAGGAATGAAAAGAAATTTACTATTAGAAGGAAAGGTCTTATTAATGATTCCATGGTCATCTATTTATGTTCATTAAACAAAGTTCTGATTAAAATTTTGACCAAATATTGTGATTTTGTTCTTTCTCCGGGGACAAGGAGTGGGATTGATACTAGAAACAAGAACTGCAGCCCTGGCTAGATTTTCAAATAAAAGATTACACAAACAAATTTATCTTATAATAAAACGAAAGAAAAAAAATGCCTTGAATATATTGAACTTCGCTAAATGACAGAATCATTACAACTAGCAAAACACTAACCTTAGCAAGTTTATCATAGGAATCAGCACTCTTTGGAATCATACCAGCCAAAACCTCTGGAGCTATATTGTCTACAAGCCATTTAGGCCATCCATTAACAAGCTCATCGCCTCCTATATTATTCTTCTTCTTGTTCTTCTTCACAGTTTTCTTCGAAATACTTCTATTACTCCCGCCATTACTAGTCTCCTTCTCAAGCTCCGCTCCACCACCAAGATCGACCACACTCATTTTAATACCCTCAGTCTGAAACACCACTACTTTATCAACCTGTTTTCCAGTTATTGACCCATCCCCAGTTTTACTACCGCCAGCATAACCATATTCCTCTTTCAACCTCTGAACGCTGCCCCTGGTCTGGGTCGGCGAGTCGTCGTGCTTCGCCTGAACACAACCCATTATTCGTAGTCGGAGCCGAAGGAAGAATTCTCTGAATCGGTCCTGTTTGGCGGGAAGAAAAGATTCGATGGAAACTAGGTGACATAGTAATAGATAAAAGTGAAGAAATTTGTTGGGGAGTGCAGGGAACTTATTCGATGATATGCTGATGGGAAAAGAAAGTTTGATGCTTTGGCCTGCACTGCCTGGATTTTTGCTGGAGAGAGGACAGTCACGTAGCCCACTACATTTTGTCATTATCATTGTCATTGTCAACCTCTGGTTTTTCCGCCATGGAGTCTATGTTGAGCAACTCTCTCTCTCTCGCGGAGACTTTTAAAAAGTAGTTGAAATACCTAACTTTGGCGGGCATATGAGAGGAAGAACTGTACAAAAATAAATAATTAATTAATTTTAAAACCCTATCAAGTCAGTCATAATCATAATTATGTTAGTAAAAGTAAAACCTTGACACCTCTCCATAATAATAATAATAATAAATTATAATCACATAAAATCCTAAGAATAGTGTTAAATTATTTTATAAATAATATAATATTTTGATTAAATAAACTATGTCACAAATAATAGAGTGTGACAAATATTATTTGTCAAAAGTAACTTAGATTGTGAAGTTACAATTTGAGAAATGATAATCATATTAAATTTTGTAACATATAGAGTGAAGTTACAATTCTTAAAAATGATGATAATACGGTTTGTAACTCTCACAAATATTATCAATTGATGTGTAAAAGGAGTAAAACATCTTGGATTTGATTTTCATTAATTATAATATTTTATAGTTGTTGTGTACATGTTTCTAACTCCCAATGGGGTTTGGTTGAATTAGAAAATCTGATAGTGGATGAGAACTCTATAAATAGAGACAATTTTGCTCACTTATATGTATATGAAAAAGCACACTATATACATTAGAACACTTATGATGACATGCTAATCTTTAGAACAATATGCTAAGTATGTGAGAATATTTGATAAATCCTTAGAAGCATTTCTACGTAGTATTCCCAAAATATTCTTAAGATGGAGGAAATAGCTTTTAGGACAAAGGTTTTGAACCTTGTTTAAACCTTGAGATCTTCATCTTCTACCTCCTATCCTTATGATAATTTACACAAGTTATGTAATATTTTTCCTTCACTTGTGAAATATTATTAGTTAATGCTATATATTTTGTGTTAATTTTGATTGTAATAATCTTCATTGTTATATATTTCTAACAATCTAAAAGCTATTTATCTTAGAAGGTGATACAATCAAAGTTTCTATTGAAAGAGAATCAATGTGACACTCTTGACACATCACAAGAGGTGGTGGCTAGAAAGGAGATGGAGAACATTCATTTTATGGTAAGTGTAAAGGTTGGTCTCAAACCACTTATGGGTAAGCATGGTGGTTTAAATTTTATAATACATTATTTTACATAATAATGTAGTAAGATTTATTCACACGTTGATTTGTAATTTTTTGTACATACATGTTGGTGTAGTTTTGTGATGTGAGATCTATAAAATATATTATATGTCAGTATGTGATTAATTAACATATTGTGTAAACAATCTCTAGTGGATTATTGGGTAATGTGGTAGCATGTTATATAATTGTCTTATTTTGTGATGATGGGAAATAATTAGTGAAATTCTGTATTGTAATATCACCAAGTGATTTAAAATAAACAACTTAATTAAATATGGAATAATGAATAAGTTGTTTGGACAGATTCCCATTTTGTTAACACTACTTATGCAACTGTTTAAACGGAAACAGAAAAACAGGTAAAAAATTCAACACACAGGAATTTTTACGTGGTTCATATATCCTTTCAAATAACCTACATCCACGGGGCCACGCCCAGAGAATAAACCAATTAGTAAAGAAATAATGTGTCCAAAAGCATTGACTTAAACAATGTAAGACTCCCTCTTAAACTATTGCCGCAATCTTATTGTACTCTTCTCTACGAATCTGGTTTTGATAAAACGCTGATTCTCTTGAAATCCCTTCAAAAAATAGCGAGTGCTCACTTCCTTCCGAAGTGAGACTTAGATAGAATCCTCTCCCGAAGATCTTTATGAACTCGTTCACAATAGACACTACCTATTTACAAGGGACTAGATAGATATCCACAAGTACACTCAGCACTCTCACAAAGATTAATGTGAACAAACTTAATCTCTACAAATACAAACACTCTTCAAAATAACATAATGTTTACAAATATTCAAAATGGAAGAGCTGAAAATTCCAAAGTTCTTGGCAAGATACTTATAGGCAAGGAAATCGTCCAATGTCAGCATTCTCTGAGATCTTTGTAATCAATTTGCAAATTCCTTTGATTTAGGAAATCAGCCAGCTAGATGAATTATTTGTTGACAGAAAATGAAACTGATGAGTCAGCAATGCCATCAGTTTTATCTGGCAGAACGAACATGGTCATTTCTTTTGCCCATATTCATTTTCGACACCTTCTATATTCCAGAATGAACATAATCCCTAACAATAATCTTAAGATAATTGACATACATATTTTTACCAAATAATGTTTATTTGTGATAAATAAGGTAAAAAAATATTCACACTTAAAAGATATTTTCACACTAAAAAATCAGCTGAATCAATTTGATAATAAATCATGAATCAATAAGGATATGCTACTGATTTTTCTCAATTCATTTAAAATATTTTTGTCTAAATTAAAGTTAGCCAATAAAGGATTTTACAATCTCCCCCTTTGGCAACTTGATAGAAAAAAATATTTTAAGAGTTTATTTTGAAAGACCCTGCATAGAAAAACCAGGTTATAGCAAAATAGTAATGTAATTACTCCCCCTGAGAAAAACATCTCAATTGTAACTAATATCACAAACAACAAAATAAAAGAACAAACAACAAAATAAATAAAAATAAACCTTCTTACTCCCCCTTGTTGTCTATCAATAAGTCAAAGGAGTAAAAACAACACAAACGACAGAAACCAAATGAAAAGACACTTAAAGCGTTCTTTTACAATTTATTTAAACCGAAAAAGAGGAAAACAAAACAAAGGCAGAAACAGGTGGCCTCATTTGGAAGGACCCGCAGCAAATTGGGACATCATGGTGTGCTGAAGTTGCTCTATGGTCGAGAGACAAGTCTTGAGACTGTGAACTTCTGTCTGAATAGTTTCAGAGTGGTCTTGACACCAGCGAGTTCAGTAATGACAGAATCAGCATCGCCGGCTTTGAGAGCAATCCCTTTAGTCGTCTTGGAAGATGAGGATTCCTTCTTGAGTTTGTAATCTACACCAGTAGTGGGAGGTGTCACGATTTCATATTCCAACCGGAGAGGCTTTTGAGAATCAAGCAACTTATAGATCAAATGAGGAAACACCAAATATTGGCCTTTCTTTTTGGCTTTTCCTAAGGCAGTGATCTGATAAAAAATGAGGGTAGCAAGATCAACTTGAAGACCAGTCCCGACTTTGAATAGAAAGAAGGTCGTGTCAAAGGTAATGGTGGAGGTATGAGTGGTGGGTATACATTTGTTGATGGAAAATTTGTGAAGCACGGCATAGTAATGAGTAAGATCAGTCACTTTGAGAACCAAGTGTTGTTCCCAAACCATATTCTATCCCACCAACTCAGATAAAACCTTATCTTTGCTGAACTCCACAGCATCATTGATAACAGCAGAAGGTATATTGAGAACCTTGGCAATTTCAGCAGCACTAAACAAATACCAATGGCCTTGACCATAAACTTGACCAAACATAAAAGACTTGCTATCAAACAAATCATCATTAAGATTAGCATAGAATTCTTGAACAACCCGAGGAAAAAATCCATCAAACCCAGTTAGAGAACCTAACCACTCTCTATCCTCAATATTCTTAATGACCCCAAACACTCTATGGGCAGAGAAAGAAAAAAATTTCTCACAAATAACATCTCGATGCACATAATCTTCATATTTTTCTCATTGTCATTGAAACAGAAATTCAAAGAGTGAGATTTAAAAGATGAACCTGATGTGGCTTTAGGAACCACTGGAGACTTTGTGCGGATCTCAGGAATTTTCACAAATTTCTTGCCCTTTGGAGAAACAAGAGGGTCCTCTAATGGGTCGGATTCAGCTTCAGATGCAACATCATCATCAATTGAGGCATCATCTTCAAGAGGATCAACATCAGAGGGTACAAAAGCTTCAGATGGGTCAGATTCAGAGGAGGAACAAGGAGGAGGAATCTTCTTCACCTTTGTCCGAAACTTGGAACCCATGGGAGAAGATGCCTTTGGAGTGGAATCCGAAGGATTAGAACCTTTGGACCTAAGGGTTTTTTGAGAAGGGGAAACCTGGAACCACCCTTTGTTTTTCTTCTTGGGTGTAAGAACATCAGGAGATGTAGAGGAATCGGAATGGGTTTTGGCTGAATCACCTTCTTGATCAGAGACATCATCAGAGAGGGATGCTCGGGCCTTTTTGGAAGACCCATGAACAATGGCGAGTGGAGCCACCGTTGAAGGAGGTCAGATGGAGCTTTGGGGGCTTTGAGGTCAAGAATAACCATGACTTTGCTCGTGGTGGTGGTTGCGGCAATGAGGCTGGGTTGAGACAATGTGCTCTTTCAAGCCTTTTTCTTGGTCAGGGATGGAGATGCAGTCAACGAGCCAGCCTTCAAATCCTTGAGAGACCGAGAGCCACTTCCTCTAGTTTTCACCATGGTTGCAAGACAAAGAGAGAAAACCACCACAAGGAAAAGAGAAACCGAAGAAGAAGAAGGATGGAGACGGTTGTGAGAATGGGGCCTAGGATGTCCGAATATAAAGAATGAGAGAGATAGGGATTTGATCTTTATTCCCTTTTTGAGAATTAAATGAAATATACACTTTTGTAAAGTACACGATAATATCCAAAAAAAAAATAACTGCCAACATTAGAACACAAAACAAAATTGGGAAACAAGCCATAATAGGAAACTTTTGATCTTAAAAAAATATGTGATAAAGACAAAACAAAATTGATACAACATGCCCTTTTTGACACACACAAATTCGATTCTCCTTTAAATGTATTAATATATATATTTTTTATATATATATAACCAAATGTACCAAAAATATCTCATTTTGATTTGTGCCCAAAGTCTTCGTGCCCTTGTCTGAGGAGAGAGAAACAATTATTAATTCATAACAAATTTTTACTATAAGGTTAGAAAATATATTTAATATAAATCATGCTTTTATTTAAACAATATCACAAAATATTTACTCCTTTCACAAAAAATATTTCATCCAAATCAATGAGTGTGTATGAGTCTTACAAATTTTTCCAACAGTATATCTTAAGCATTTGTGTGTGATTGTGAAAGCAGAGATCATTGCCTTGTATGGAAATTTTAGCATTTTTTAGGGACATTGCCCTATGTGGCAATTTTTAGCCTTTTTATCAAAGAGTACCCAAATTAGACGATTTCACACTACACTGAAGGCAGCCTTTATCAGTGGTAGAGTATCTTCTACATAATTTTTGTTACATAGTTCCAACTTACTCAAAGATAGCAATTACACAACAGTGTAGGTAGCTCTATTCTAAGATGGAGCCTGAAAGTACTTTTCAAGGATCAAATGCTCATACACTAAACACATATTGATTCGGAAGAATATCAATTGAAGGGACTATTTATTTTGATTTTATTTTTTTTCAAAAATTACGCATGATATATATTAACTATAAATTCTAACCTGAAGTAAAAATATATTTTGACAAAATGATTGAGACTTTTTCGGTGGACAAGGACAAGAAGAAATTATGCAACTTGTTCTAGCACAGGGATATGGCACAATACAAACGTGAATTAATTAGGACACACCCCCAAGGATTTCTTGAGGGAATTAAACCTGACTATATCAAGGGCTTTTGTAAAAATATCTGCAATTTGTTTGTCTGTCTCAATATATTCTAAGATCAAAGTTTTATTTTCAACAAATTCCCTGATAAAGTGATGACGAATGTCAATGTGTTTAGTGCGAGAGTGTTGAACAAGATTTTTGAGATATTAATTGCACTAGTGTTATCACAAAAAATAGTCAAGATTTTAAGATCAAATCCATAATCTGTCATCATTTGTTTCATCCATAATAATTGAGTATAAAACAGCTTCCTGCAGCTATGTACTCAGCCTCAGCAGTTGACAAGGAGATTGAATTTTGTTTCTTGCTATGCCAAGAAACCAGATTGTTTCCCAGATAGAAACATCCACCACTTGTACTTTTTCTGTCATCTGCATTGCCTGCCCAATCAGAATTACTAAAACAAACAAGGTTAGAGTTTGTTTCCTTTGACTACCAAATTCCTGACTCCTGAGTACCATTCACATAGCGAATGATTTGCTTTATAGCTATCACATGAGATTCCATAGGATCCCCTTGATACCTAGCACATACCCCAACACTGTAGCCAATGTCAGGACGACTAGCTGTGAGATACAGAAGACTTCCAATCATGCTTCTGTACAATGTTGGATCTACTTTTACACCATTTTCATCCTTGGTCATTTTGATCGTGGTTCCCATTGGTGTTTTGGCATGTTTAGCAGACTCCATCCCAAATTTCTTGATCATATTTTTTGCATACTTACTTTGAGAGATGAAGGTTCCATCTTCTGACTATTTGACTTGCAGCCCTAGAAAATAGTTTAACTCACCTACCATGCTCATTTCGAACCCATCTGTCATTTGTTTAACAAACTCAATCACTAAGGTGTTAGAAGTAGAGCCAAAAACAATATCATCAACATAGATTTGTGCAATAACAATATCAAAATCAACATTTTTATGAAAAGAGTTTTATCGAATCCTCCTTTTTTATAACCATTCAAAACAAGAAATTGAGTCAATCTTTCATACCAAGCTCTAGGGGCTTGTTTTAAACCGTAGAGAGCCTTTTTAAGTTGAAAAACATGATCAGGATAATGTGGATCTTCAAAACCTTTTGGTTGTTCAACAAATGCTTCTTCATTCAAAATTCCATTTAAAAAGGCAGATATAACATCCATTTGGAATAATTTAAAACCAACAATACAAGCAACAGCCAATAGCAATCTTATTGACCCAAGTCTTGCGACAGGGGCAAAAGTTTCATCGAAGTCAACTCCTTCAATTTGAGTATACCCCTGGGCAACTAGCCTAGCTTTATTTCTTAGTATTGTACCAAATTAATCAGTTTTATTTTTGAAGATCCATTTTGTACCAATAACATTGGTATGATTTGGTCTAGGAACAAGAGTCCATACCTCATTTCTTGTGAATTGTTCTAATTCCTCTTGCATTGCTTTTATCCATGACTCATCACTCAAAGCTTCTTTCACATTTTTTGGTTCAAAGCTAGATGTAAAGCAAACGAATTGAACCAAATTCACATACCTTTTTCTTGTCACCATACTTTCTTCAATATCACCAAGAATGAGATCTAAAGGATGATTCTTTTTAATTATGGCAGAAGGTTCTCTCTGTATTGAATCTGTGATGATTTATGGCCCTTCCTTTGTTGGTCGTTCAGATGATGTTGGAACAGATTCAGCTTCTATTGCAACTTTTTCTGTATAAGAAGGCACAACATCACCTATTGTCACAGTAGGAGATTCTGTCTGAGAAATTTTTGCAATGAACCTATCAATTTCTTCTTCATTTGAATATTAAGAAAAATCTTTTAAATCATCAACAACAACATTGGATGATTCCATAACAGTTTGAGTTCTCATGTTATAAACATGATAAGTTCTACTATTCATAGAATATCCAAGAAATACTCCTACATCACTTTTTGAATCAAATCTTCCGACATTCTCACGATCTCTAAGAATATAGCATATACACCCAAAAACATAAAAGTAACTTACATTGGGCTTACCTTTCCAAATTTCGTAAGGAGTTTTGGAGGTACTTGGGCGAAGAAAAGCTCGATTGATTGTGTAGCAAGCAGTGAATATTGCCTCTGCCCATGATCTTTTGGAGAGTTTCTTACTGTTCAGCATTACTCTAGCCATTTCTTGCAAGGTTCTATTTTTTCTCTCAACAACCCCATTTTGTTCAGGAGTTTTGGGAGCTGAGAACTCATGAGAAATACTTAGAGATTTACAAATATCATCATAAGCAGTATTCTCAAATTCCTTACCATGATCACTTCTGATTCTCACAATCTTACCTATATTGCAATCATTTTCAACTCTTAATTTTATGCAAAGATTTTTAAAGGCATCAAAAGTGTCTGATTTTTCCCTTAAAAAGTCAACCCAAGTAAAACGAGGAAAATCGTCAACACACTCAAATCTGTACCTTTTTCCATTAATACTTTCAACTTGAATGGGACCCATGAGATCCATTTGCAAAAGTTCAAGAACTTTTGAAGTATTAATTCTTGTAACACTTGTGTGGGAGTTTTTTAATTGTTTCCCCAACTGACATGGTTCACATTTACCTGTAGATTGTTTACCCAATTTGGGTAACCCATGAACTAACCCTGCACTTGCAATCTTTTTCAAACTTTTGAAATTTATATGACCCAGTTTTTCATGCCATAAGTCAGTGGTATTACCTATAGCCGAATGACATGTGAGAGTTGGTGAAAGTGTATAACAATTATCAATAGATCTATATCCTTTCAATTCACTTATACTATTTTGATCAATAACATTGCAATCATCATGAGAAAAATTTACTTTGAAGCATTGATCACAAATTTGACTTACGCTAATTAAATTAGCCTTAAGGCCTTCAACAAGCAAAACATTTCTCAATTTTGGTAATCCATCAAGACTTAGGGTTCCTTTTCCAACAATATTACCTGACATACCATCACCAAAAGTTACAACACCACATTTCAAAGATTTGAAATTTGTGAGTATATTTGCATCACATGTCATATGTCTAGAACATCCACTATCAAAATACCAAGATTTAGAGGCACGAGATTTATGACAAGTAAAAGCAGCAAGACAATTTGTTCTTGTTTTTACAATCCAAACACTTTTTTATGGTTTTTTCATAACCTATTTTGTTTTACTATAATGATTGAAATAATTGTTTTTGAAAAAATTCATTATAGTAAAACATTTGGGTCGGATGTGCCCTTCCACTCCACAAAAATGATAAATTGGAATGAACCGATATATTTTATTTCTTTTGGGAAACTTGGTCTGTTTAACAGATGTGGAAACAGATTGTACCTTTGTAGCATCACTTTTGTTAGATGTATCTACAAAGACGTTAGTGGTTGAGCTAGAATGAATGCCAGATTTCACAAAAATGGTTTTGCCTTTCGATTTAAAACCATCATATCGTAATCCAGAAAAATTACCAACTTTTTGTCCTGCACCAATAACATCATCCAAGATCCTAGAATTTGGATTAAGCATTTTAACACCTTTAACCATGTGATTAATTTCATTTGATAATCTCTTATTTTCACAATCTTTGGCAATAACTTTATCCTCAAGATTCTTCACAATGTTTTCAAGTTCATCATTTTTTTCTGTAAGGATTTGTTATTGCTTGCCATTAAGTGATTATCATAACAAACCTTTAACCATTGATCATACATATCTTTGTACGATTCTTTCAAAGAGTTCGCATCCAGATCAGACTCACTGGATTCACATTCAGAGTTTTCTTCTTGAACTATGTTGTTCAAACAAACAAGCCTTTTATTAACCTGCGAATTTATAGTTAATCTAGAAACAACAGAGGTTAAGGCAAGGTTTGAGTTATCTTCTTCATCGCTACTTTCAGAGTCCTGATTAGTACAAGTAGCTGCCATTACCTTTTTATTTTTCTTCAGTGTATTGGCACATTCAGATTGAATATGACCAAATCCTTCACATCCCCTGCATTGCACACCTCTTTTATTGCTATTGTCAAAAGGTTTAGAGAAATGATTACCTTTGGAAGATTTGAACGTGGATTTTTTGTTACCAATCTTTTTCATGTATTTTTGAAAAAATTTGGTCAACAAAGCCATTTCATCTTCATCATTATTTTCATCTGTATCTTTCTTCTTTGATGATTTGAGAGCAACTGATTTTCTTTGGGAGCACTTGGTTTTTCCTTTTGATGAATTTGCTGATTGAGTTCAAATGTTCGTAGTGAACCCATCAACCCCTCTACTTTCATTGTGTCAAGATCTTTTGCCTCCTCAATTGCTGTGAGCTTTGTTTGAAACCTGTCAGGAAGCACTCTAACAATTTTTCGAACTAACACATTATTTTCCAATTTTTCACCCAAAGCAAAATATTCATTAGCAATGTGAGATAGTCTTTCATAGAAATCAGTGAGAGACTCAGTTTCTGTCATTCTAAGATTTTCAAATCTTGTAGTTAACATAACAAGCCTAGAATGCTTGACATCAGCCTTCAAATTGAGTTTGAAGGATTTCCCAAGCTTCTTTGGCAGATTCACAAGAGGATATTAATTTTATGTATCCTTCACCAACTCCATTAAAGATAGCATGCAAGGCTTTATTGTTATAACTAGACAATTTATCTTCAGCATCGGTCCAATTAAGTTCAGATTTTACCTTTGTTACATCATTTGATTCAGATGAAGGTGTCCAACCGGTTAAAATTGATCTCCACGCCTTTTCTTTTTGAGATTTAATAAAGGTTCTCATCCTAACCTTCCAATAAGGATAGTTAGAATCATTCAGTAAGAGAGGGTGAGTTGTAGATCCACCTTCTACAAAGAAAGACATTTCACAGGGCACAAAACAAACGGAAAAATACAAGATCTCACTAAGAGTTTAGTGACCTGCTCTGATACCAATTGAAATTCTGTATTTTAACATTACCAAGTGATTTAAAATAAACAACTTAATTAAATGTGGAATAATGATTAATTTGTTTAGACAGATTTCCATTTTGTTAACACTACTTATGCAACTGTTTAAACGGAAACAGAAAAACAGGTAAAAAATTCAACACACAGGAATTTTTACGTGGTTCAGAAATCCTTTCAGATAACCTACATCCACGGGGCCACATCCAGAAAATAAACCAATTATTAAAGAAATAATGTGTGCAAAAACATTGACTTAAACAATGTAAGACTCCTTCTTAAACTATTTCCGTAATCTTGTTGTACTCTTCTCTACGAATTTGGTTTCGATAAAACGTTGGTTATCTTGAAATCCCTTCAAAGAATAGCGAGTGCTCACTTCCTCCTAAAGTGAGACTTAGATAGTTACATCTCCCGAAGATCCTTATGAACACGTTCACAACAGACACTACCTGATTACAAGGGACTAGATAGATATCCACAAGTACACTCAGCACTCTCACAAAGATTAAGATGAACAAACTTAATCTCTACAAATAAAAACACTCTTCAAAGTAACATAATGTTTACAAATATTCAAAATGGAAGAGCTGAAAATTCCAAAGGCCTTGGCAAGATATTTATAGGCAAAGAAATCGTTCAAGGCCAGTATTTTCTGAGATCTTTGTAATCAATTTGCAAATTCCTTTGATTTAGGAAATCAGTCAGCCAGATGAACTATGTGTTGACAAAAAAGTCTACCGATGAGCCAGCAATGCCATCAGTTTTATCTGGCAGAACGAACATGATCATTTCTTTTGACCATGTTCATTTTCGACACATTCTTTATTCCAGAATGAACATAATCCCTTAAAATAATCTTAAGATAATTGAATTACATATTTTTACCAAATAATGTTTATTTGTGATAAATAAGGTAAAAAAATATTCACACTTAAAAGTTATTTTCACACTAAAAAATCAGCAGAATCAATTTGATAATAAATCATGAATCCATAAGGATATGCTACTGATTTTCCTCAATAACTTTAAAATATTTTTGTCTAAATTAAAGTTAGCCAATAAAGGATTTTACAATTAGCATGATAATTTTATGAGCTTTATATGACATATATATATATATATATTGATTTTGTGAATTAATAGAATATGTTAATATGTGGAAAATGTGAAATTATATGTGTATGATATTTGAGATTTATGTTTACATATAAAATTATAAGAATCAAGAGAATTATTTGGGGATTTAAATTTTCTCATTTAAGTGTTGAGCATCTCAATTATGAGATAAGAAAAGATTAATCTAAATGGCTTACATCTCTTGATAAGTGTGTCTTGCTACTGCAAGAAAAATGGATCAAAAATTTATGAGATGCAATATCATATTAATCAATAGACATGAAGTCTAAAGCGTGGTAAAAAAAATTGAGAATTATTTAATAATAATTCTTAAATATTCATTGTCTCAATGAGGAGACATTACAAAATTGGAGAATCAATTTTGATTCTTAAAATAAAAAATAGTGAATGAATAAATGAGAATTTTGTTCATTTTTGGTTAAAGATAATAAAATAGTGACAAGATTAATTTAATCTCAATGAGGAGACATTTTTAATTGTAAAACCAGATTTAAAATTATGAGAAATCAAAACATTTAAATAAATCAACGAGAGTTTATTTTCTTTGATTTAAGTGTTTAAAATCAACATCTTTAAATTGATTTCAATGAGAAAATCAATTGATGTCAAAGTGGTGTTTTCAAAAGAATCTCAAATAGACTCTTAGAAAATGCACAAAAGTTGTATAAGTAATTTTGAGATTATTTGGACAACTAGAGTAAAATTAGTGACTTAATTGTTATCATGATTGTAAGTTATTTTGAGAATAACATAAAAATCATAATAAATGAAGAGATGTTATTAATCTTGGTATTTTAATTTAAATATCAAGAGAGTGTGTATTGTGTGAAATGTTAACATTATGTTATTAATAAAATATGAATAATTGATTAAAAGTGTTATCATATTATTCGATGTTTGTGATTATTTTCTTGAGAAATTTTCACAATTTATTTGTGTTTATATATATTTCATTTTGTGAAATATATATAAAAAAAAAAAAGCAAGTCAAGTGAATGTTACCTTCATTTTAGCATTTCTTGTTTTTGCAAGTAAATGAGTTAAAATAAATTAAACATTGAGGTTTTGTTTATTTTGACCTACCTTGGTGAAAATCTAAAGCATCACAGAATTTTAAGGACTCGTGATAATCCTTTGGATTATAAGTTTAGCATTATCTTGAAGGATAATATGAAGAATCCAATAGAAATTAAGATATTTCTATTTTAAAGTGATATTTTGTCTTCTATGAGAAATGTGGGGGTGATGCTCCAAAATTAGTCAATTTATTTTGAGAAATGAATGATTAATTTGGTCATCTTATCAAAATGTATACATACAAGTAATGTGATTTGGAATTTCACATTCTAAATTATTTTAAACTTTATGTATATAATATGGGTGATGTAGACATGCTTGATGTCTAAGGTTAGTTTGTGACATATTTGATACAAGAATGAATCAAACTAAAACATAAAGGAAGTTATAGAAACAAATAGATTTCTAGAATCAATATTCATGAAAATGTGTTTATCTTGAGTGTTAAAGTGTTAAAATAGTGGGGGTGTTGACTAGGGATCTAACTCACTATTTTGATGAATAAGAGGTGTAACTATTTATTCAAACTATAGCTAAAATAAGAAAATAGTGATGACTCATTAAGTATGCATACATTAGAAAAAGAAATGATCCAAAATGGAATCAAAATTTTGAGAAGTTAAGTAAAAACTTGACAAATAACTAAATCTTTTACAATACATTTAGTACATTTCGAGGGATGAGACTAAAACTCCCAAAAGAGATTCACAATTGATAGTAACCTATTTTAATACTATTTACTCAAACTTGTGTTAAGTTCAATAGGTTACAACAAGTTAACTAAGTGAATGTGTATAGTATTAAAAAATTTCTCATCTAAGATATAAGTATGAAGTATTACTAATTGGAGGGTTAAAACCGAAAAGTTTTTTAATGGAGCTTAGTCTTGAGATGACAAGTATCTTAAGAATAACAAGAAACTATAAAAGTTTCACCTATATGGACTTAGGGGTGGTGCTGCCTCTCATGAGAATTGGGAGTTCATTCTCAAGAAAAGTCCATAAATGAATTTGTGCACATGGCCATTAACGGTGCAAAAGCGAGTCATGAAGTTCTCAAGTGAACATAGCAAAAGTGTGTATTATCACCGGTTTGTTATCAAGGAATAGTGGTTCAATGTTTCGGCAACCAAAATTTCAACAAACTTTGTGATAATTATGCACTAATGCATTGGTTTCTATAGAGAATTAAATTATTTAATCAAGTAGTGGAATATTATATTATTCTATAATATTATAATATAATATTTGATTGATTGATTAAATATATGTTACAAACTATTTGTCACAAAAGAAGTGTGTCATTTAATCAAGTGGGGGAATGTTATATTGTTTTATAAATAATATAATATTTTGATTAAATGAACTATGTGACAAATGTTATTTGTCAAATGTAACATATATTATGGAGTTACAATTTGAGAAAGGATGATCATAATAAGTTTTGTAACATATAGAGTGAAGTTACAATTTTTAAGAAATAATGATCATAAGTTTTGTAACTCTCACAAATATATATCAATTGATGTGTAAAAGGAGTTACACATCTTGGATCTGATTTTCATTAGTTATAATATTTTGTAGTAGTTGTGTTCATGTTTCTAACTCCCAATGGGGTTTGGTGTTATCAGAAAATCAAATGGTGGATGTAAACTCTATAAATAGAGACTATTTTGCTCACTTACTGTATGTGAAAAAACACACTACATAGATTATAACATTTGTGATGACATGCTCATCTTTAAGACACTATGCTGAGTATGAGAAAAGACCTGATAAATCCTTCGAAGCATTTCTAGAGAGTATTTCCAAAGTGCTCTTACGGGGGAGGAAATAGTTTTTAAGACAAAGGTTTTGAACTTTCTTTAAGCCTTGAGATCTTCATCTTCTACCTCTTATCATAATGATAATTTACATAAGTTATGTAATCTTTTCTCATATTTTTCCTTCACTTATAAAATATTATTAGAGCATCTTCAATGGAGATGTAAATTTATGACGCATTGCTAAAATATAGCACACTTCAAATAAATGCTTCTCCAATGGTATGCTAAAAATTGTGCCAAATTTAACAAATGTTAAAAGTTGATCCAAATTTGGATCGGAATATAGTATTATCCAAATTTGGGTTAACAATAAATTTTTTATTTTTTTGCCATTACATATTATTTTTAGTATCTTATTTATTATTAGCATTAAATCTTTACTTTTTTATTTACTTTTCTATCATTACTTGTTATGTTTTCTATTTTATTTATTATTGGCATTAAATATAAACATTTTTTAATCAATTTTATATCTATGTGCATTATAGTACAATTGTAAAAGGTATGCTAAATATGTCATTTATCAACTTTTTGTCCTATATTTAGCATCATTTTTACATCTTGCATTGAAGGTGGTCTAAGTTAATGTTATATGTAGTTTGAAAAAGTAAGAACCTTCGTGAAATTCTAACTTGATTAAAAAAATTCTAAAGATGATTTTATATGCAGCATTTTTAGGTTGAAAAAAAAAGAAATACCTTGATAAATTAAAGGTAATAACTAAAATTTCTACTACTTTTACTGGGATTACAACTTAAATCTTCGTGTTTCACATCTTAGTTATAAAAAAAAGGGAAAAAAATATAGACTTGTACGAGACATGACATTTTGATCATATGGTTTTTCTTTTTATTGTTGAACTAGAAAATTAACTCACCACAATAAAAACAATGGAGTTATAGTGCATGTCTATGCGATTATGACTATATTTCATAATAAATTCATATAGATCCACTCTGATTATTGTTATATGTGGACGAATAATAGATGGTAATAAAATTTGTAAATAATAATTATTTAAAAAAATTAAAAGGGTAACTCCATGAATTAACCCTTTTTCACCATATATTTATAACCATAACCCCTCATTAATGTTTCTCACATTAATGACCTTATAGGCACTTAAAAAGACATCAATACCCTTCAATAGATATTAAGTTGTTCTCTCTTTTATTTGTCTTGCATGTACCTAGCAGCCATGGAAATGATCTACTCTCACAAAATATAACAAACACATATTCTCTCTCAAATCATCAAATCTCAAAGGTCATCACCATTTTTTCGCACCAAGATTTAGAAAGTGACGTTATCTCCCACATCTCTTTTCTTCTCACCCAAGTTGAAGAAGATTAAATAAAAATCATCTCCCAAACTTGAAGAAGATTGAACATTTGATTTGATAATGAGTAAGTATTTTTTTATTTATAGGTTATGGGTGTCTTGTGTAATAGTTTAAATAGAATTTTGGAACTACTATACACTAAAAAATCTGTGAAAAGAGATAATTTTATGTTGAGATGAAGAATTTTCGAATGATTTTCGCGATTTAAGTAACTGTGTTCACACTTTGTTCACACATTATTCACACTTGGTTCACATTTCCGCAATTTAGGTCACTGCGTTCACACTTTGTTCACACATTATTCACACTTTGTTCACACATGATTCATACTTGGTTCAGACTTGGTTCACGAGTACTTAACACATGATTCACATTTGGTTCACATATGATTCACACTTGGTTCACACATAATTCACACTGGGTTCACACACTGTTCACACACGTTTCACACTTGGTTCACACATGCTTCACACATGCTTGCTTCACACATGCTTGCTTCACACATTTATTTCTTGTTTCTTTTGGCTAGTTTTACCTAATAACCTTTGGGTTTCGAACCTTTTGTCATATGTTATACATGTCAAACACATATAAATATTGTGGTGTTATATAATGGATCGTGGGAACAAGTTTTGAACGAAGGTTGGTCATTTAGTGCTAAACAAAGCAAGGGTATGAAGGTGCCAAAGACTATCACTTACAATAGTCTTGTTGATCAATTGTATACTTTAATCGGAGCTGACAAGTCTCGTATTGATCTTGACTTAAATGTAATCTATCATTTTGGAAGTAAAGGTATCCCTCCATCTTTAATTAGTAATGATGATGATGTTGCTTTTTTTCTTGATGAGATAGGAACATCTATCAATCATCGGACACCCCTATGTGTGTCTACTATAGAGAAGAGAAGTAATGATCCTTTGGTTACTAAAACACGTGAGTTGTATACTATTCCTCTAGTTGAAACCAAAGTGAATGATGATTTTTGCATTGATGGCAATGAAAACAGTTGTGATGATGATAATAATGATGCAGATGGCAATGAAGATAGTTGTGATGGTGATAATAGTGATGCAGATGGCAATGAAGACAGTTGTGATGATGATAATAATGATGCATTAAGTTCAAATGATAATGAAAATATTGATAGGTCTACCTGCAATGATGTACTTGTGAAGCATAATTTACAACAGTCAACCTCCAATGAAGTATTGAAGAGCCATGATTCCTCAAATAATAGAGGTCGTAAAGTAAGACAGGTTGGCGAAGATAATCTATGGAGTACTCCACTTTTGTTGAATCAAGGGGAAAAAGGCTCTACTTCAGCCTCAACAACTCAATTACTGACATCTTCTTCGAGTATCAATTCGTGGGAAATAAAAGAGGGTCAAATATTTGAGAACAAGCAAGAGTTGAAGATGAAACTCCATCTTTATGCATTAAAGAAAAACTTTGAGTTTAAAGTAAAGAAGTCTGCGAAAAATATATGGTGTACAGTATGTGTTGATGATAAATGCAAATGGAGGTTGAGGGCTACAAAATTGGTTAATTCCAATATGTTCGAGGTTCGTAAATTTTTCGGTGAACACACATGCTCATTGGATGTTCGACATAAAGATCACCGTCAGGCATCCCCATGGCTTATTGGACATGTCATAAGGAGAAAATTTGAGGGTGATGATGTTAATTACAAGCCAAGGTCAATTGTAAAGATATGAGTTTATCATATGGAGTTCATATGAGCTATGCTAAAGCTTGGAGGTGTCGAGAGCATGCATTGGCTTACATAAGAGGTACACCAGAATCATCATTTCAGAAACTTCCCTCATTTCTATACATGATGGAGCAAAAAAATCCTGGAACTGTTACTCATTTGCAGATGGACAATGAAGGTAGGTTCAAATATTGCTTCATGGCCTTAGGTATTTCTATAATGGGGTTTAAAACATATATTCGCCCAATTATATGTGTAGATGGAACCTTCTTGACTACTCGGTGTGGAGGTACTTTGTTATGTGCCATGGGACAAGATGCTAACAAGCAAATATATCCAATTGCATTTTCAGTAGTTGACTCAGAGAATAATGACTCATGGTTGTATTTTCTACTGAGGTTGAAGGAAGCGATTGGTGAAGTGGAGAATCTAGTATTCGTGTCTGATAGACATACTAGTATAGCAAGTGCCTTGACTAAAAATTTTCCTGAGGCACACCACGGTGCTTGTATACATCATGTTAGCATGAATATCCGTGCGAAGTTCAAAACTGACCATTGCCATGAAGAATTCTTCCTTGCAGCGAAAGCTTATAGAAAGCGAGAGTTTTTACGCCATTTTGAGAAGATTAAATTCAAAGATCTTGTAATTGCTCAATACTTAGAGAATCAAGTGGGTTTTGAAAAGTGGGCTCGTTCTTTCTTTCCTGGTCATCGATATAATTTAATGACTACAGGTATTGCCGAAAGCTGGAACAATGTCATTGCTGAGGCACGTGAGTGGCCAATTACTTGTCTCATGGAATTTATGAGGCACACTTTATAAAAATGGTTTTTCGACCATCGAACTGCAGCATCAGCGGCTACAAGTCCTCTTGCCACAGAAGTGGAAGCTGATTTGCGAAAGTTAGCAGACAAGTCCACTACCTCGCTCTCTTTTCCGTCTAGTCAGTATGAAATAACAGTATTGGATGGTGATTTTGATGGAGATGTCGACCTGAGGAGGAAAACATGTAGTTGTAGAAGATTTGATTTGACAGGTCTTCCTTGTGAACACGCTCTAGCTGGTGCTCGAGATCGTGGCATTAGTCCATATAGTTTATGCTCCAGATTCTACACAGTTGAAGTGTGGTTGTCATCCTATGGTGGATCTGTATATACGCTGGGTAATGAAGAATCTTGGGTGATACCAAATGACATAGGAACTATGATGATAGCTCATCCTTTAGTGAAGCAGAAGGCTGGTCGTCCAAAGAAGAAACGACGTTTATCAAAGGGTGAGAAGAATAGCAAACAACATAGATGTAGTAGATGTGGTGTTCTGGGCCACAATCGAGTGACGTGCACCACTGTTTGTCCCCCGCCGTCTAGACATGCTTAGTTTGTACTTTTATTATTTTACTTTGTACTCTTCAATTGCGGAATTTGAATTTTTAGATTGGTTCAGTAATACGACTTTTTGTGTTAAAGTTTGTTGTTTCGGACACACCTAATTCATATTCACACATAATTCACACCTAATTCACACATAGTTCACACATTATTCACACATATTTCACACGCGGTTCACACATAATTCACATCTGGTTCACACCTAGTTCACACATAGTTCAATCCCGATTCACACATATTTCAATCCTGATTCACACTTAATTCACACCCAATTCACACATAACTTAATAAGATAAAAGTGACAAAGATTTATCCATTCCACTATTAAGATGAAATAAACGAAGTCATTCAATACCATTTAATGAGATGAAGTTGACATAGTTTCTTCATACATTCAAAAGTAAGATACATATATTTAAATAAAAGACAACTATGGTTGTAAGTTATGGTAAAACAAATCTACACAAGTCTTTTTTCTAAAGAAATCCATGTTGTCGTCATTTACTTTGGATAGCGGTTTTTTGGCTAGCAAGTACTCCAGATGTTTGATGACATATACCCCACAATCGCCACTGCAAAGGAAATAAAGTTTTTTAATTATTGGAAGACCATATTGATTATTGGAAGACCAAAGTCTTTTAATATAAATATGGTTAACAGAGTTATACCTAGTTTTGGTATGTGGCACTTTTTCTGTGCCAAGTCTTGTGAACTCAAAACGCACTTTCTGTGCTTGTAGTTAGACATCTTTCCTATGGCTTAACAGCCCACTGGATTGAATTAGAAATGGTAGCATTTTTCCCCATCTACTCATTTTATTCTCAAACTCCTTGTTGGAGACCACAGTGATATCAGAGTCATAAGCTTTTATAAGACAGCTTGTCAATGATATCTCTAACAACACCCAATGTGTCCCAGAAAAATTAATTGGGGTAAACACTTCGTCAATGTCTTTCCAACTCCTTTTGAAATTGTTATCATCACCTACCAAGTAATCAAGCACTTCTTGTGGCCAAATGTAGCTTGATTTTATTTTCTTCTTGTTGAATTGTTCCCAATGTGGTTCGAAGAACTGTTGGAACATAGAATCCACGATGGTGAATCTTTCGGAGTAAGTCTTCTTGTAAGTGTACACTCGTTCTTTCATCAATCCTAAAGCTGCATCAATGTGCTGCATGCCAAATATTATAAGTATATATACATTCAAATTATATATATTTTTAAAAAAAAATTATTTCAGTAGTCTTACCAGTCCTTCCAGCCATGTACGTGGTGTAAGTAGCTGAATAAACCATTTCGCAGTGCACGAACCAGCCAAGAGAGAAATAGGCTTATCATTCTTTTTTAAACCAATTACCCATTTCTTAAAACGTCTCATTTGCTTTTTGTCATATGGTTGTAGGGGATTAATTTCACAAGGATCAGTTACAATTGTCTTTGCTTTCTTTTTCTTCTTAGTTGGATCAATAAACTCGGAACCAAAAATTATTTTCGTTGGAACCCTCCTTCTCTTGAATTCCACCCCAGCCATATCTCCAGGAGATACCACCTTACAGCTAGGGCTATCTTCTCCAACAACGTGCTCCATAATAAATGTACGGTGTGGTGAAGCAAGATGCTCATCTGATAATGAATCCTCAGAATCACTATCTTTACGTTGCGAGAGCACTAATTCAATTAGATAATCCAACTTCTCCTCCATTCTTTGTTGGTTACTTTTCAAAGTGTCAATATCAGCTAACAACTTTTCATGGTGGGTGTTAATTGGAGTTGGTATCTCTTTCTTGTCTTGCTCGTGACGATGCCCATCTGCTACATCGGGCTTTGTGGGAGATTCCTCACGTTCTTCCCTTTCAAACTCCAATTCCACATCATCATCTACAAAGCTAATAACACGTCCCATGAGTAGTTCATCTGGTCCTTGAATAATAGAGTCATGAAATTCTTTCTCTTCGGGTCTTGGATTGAGCGTGGCCTTCACAAGATTCTGCAACAAAATAATAAATTAATAAGGTATAAACATTACTTATAAATCACAAACTCAAATAAAATCTTAACGACTTACACTTTTTTTCTTAAATACACCTTCAATATCTTTCTCTTTCAGCATTTTATGCGCTGACCAACTAAGCATTCTTGGAAAGGCCAGGGGTTGTTGATCAGCAAATGCAGAGAACTTTGTGAAAATTTCATAGGCCCAATATTGCAGAGCAATGGCATAACCATAAATTGTGTACTGAGGTGCTGGTCTTTTTCTCTTTTGCTCAACATTCTTCAAGTATTTATTCCTTAGCTTTTCCATATCTTTTGCCAAGCCAAATAATGTCTTCTCGTACGATAATCTCCCCCAAGGATAGTTGAAGAAGTTATCTTCATTTTCCACCATGGAAAGGACATCAATAAAGCATTTCTTCTTTGGTTCACTAGGTAATAAAAGAGAGTCTACCAAAAAACATAAACCTAATTTCCATACGTCTTCTTTCACATGGCACCTTTTGAATCCATCTTCCAACTCTTCAGAAGACAAACATTCTTTATTGTTCAAGTATGTCTGGAGAAGTCTTTTACTCTTGGTCATTTCTTTATGCTTTGCCTGATCCGGAGAAATTCCACAATTCAATCCAGTGATCAAACCAAATTCACTAATTCCAAACCTTGTATTCTGACCACAAATATTAAAATTCAAGCAGTATTCGTTCTTTCCTCTACCAACAACTCTCCTAAGCAGTAACTGGTGAATAATAACTCCAGAATATTATAGAGGCGGAGCTAAGAAGAATTGCTTGAATGGTGACTGTTTCGCTCATTCCAACAAGTCAAATGTCGTGAACTTCGCTATTATTGTACTCATAATGCTCCCTCCCCTATACGCAGCCTTTGCTGGATAATGCCTTTCAGTAGGAAGCATGAGGAGTGACATCTGAAAAGGTAAATTAAATAAGCGCTTAATACATAACTCAGATATATTCACACTTTCTTCACATACGGTTCACACATTATTTACACATGGTTCACGCATAGCTCACCCAAATTCACACCAACCTCACATAATTCACACAGTTCACACATAGTTCAATCCCGATTCACACATATTTCAATCCTGATTCACACTTAATTCACACCCAATTCACACATAACTTAATAAGATAAAAGTGACAAAGATTTATCCATTCCACATTTAAACAACTTTTACAACAAGAGTAAAAATATATATGTTCGGTAATACATTTGTGGGGTCATATAAAAATTTACTATTGAGGTACATTTTATGTACACTAGTTTAGAAACTCTACAGCAACCAAATCACACCAAAACCAAAATACCAAACACTGCAGCAATGACAAGTAAAGAAAACACAGGGGAGTTCAAAGCATAAAGGTCTCCTAAGTTCATTTTGCTAGTCTTGCCATCTCAATTCGCTATTCTCAAAGAGTTACAGAGCTTCTCTTCTCTCTTTTTCTCTATTCTCTACCTTTTTCACCAGCCATCTACCGTACAAGTTTTCCATAACTCAGCCAATCATTTGCATCAGAGGTGTAATGATTAAAACACATCAGAAAATGATTGCCAAACCAATTCTGCAGCCCCACGTGTACCAACTGCAAATTCTAGTTGTCACCTTAATTTTAAACCACCTTGGCTGCAATTGCAGAACCAAATGCAACTCTGGCCAGCATTGCCATAAGCTATGTCTTACTCTTGACCACTTAGTACATATGGTAACTAATGTGAGAGACATCCTTAAATAACAGTTATTATAACTAAACAAGCCTAATCATAGTGCATACCCCACAACAACCAGAATATTATTTCCTCAAAAGTTCCCAAAATACAGTCCCATTCCTCATTCTAGTCAACCTTTTCTTGGTTATATTAAAGAAATATATGTATATATATATATTCATGATTTCAGCCGAGGCCATACCATAATACACATCACTTAGAAATTATTTCAACACTTCAAAATAAGACAGTACAATTTGATATTGACAGTATGTACAAGTTTCTCATCATACTCTTGCCTCACTACAAGGAAATAAGTCTAATAATGGCTTATTATAATCAAGAAAAGGTTCAAGAATCACTTTTAATAGGGTTAGTTAGTGTAGTTTCCTTTTATAATTCACACATTATTCACCATAAGTTCAGAACATGGTTCACACACCATTCACACCAAATTCACACATGGTTCACACATCATTCTCACATTGTTCACCATAATTTCGGAACATGGTTCGCACATCGTTCACACACTATTCACACCAAATTCACACACTATTCACACTAAAATCACACATGGTTCACACCAACTTCACTTCATACATGGTTCACACCACAATCACATGGTTCACACCAATTTCACACATTGTTCACACTGAAATTACATATGGTTCACAACAACTTCACTTCACACATGGTTCACACTAAATTCAAACCACAATCACACATGGTTCACACCAATTTCACACATTGTTCACACTGAAATTACATATGGTTCACAATAACTTCACTTCACACCAAATTCACACTAAATTCACTCCTTATTTCCCAATTAAAACATGCCTCAAGTAGTTAGAAATTTAACCAAAGTACAAATTCAAAATAAACAAAGGAGTCATAATAACAACAAGGGATCCCAACAACAATACCTTGGGCTAGGGTATCGGGCTTGCAAGGGGAGTGTGGGGTCTTAGGTGTTGTAAACCTTGGGCTCCGGCGATGTGGGCTCGACGATATGGCTGAAATGTGGGTGGGTTCGGCGTCGGGACCAAGCGGAGGGGATGGGTTCGTGGGTTCAGGACCAAGAGTGTAAAAGGGGCTGGTGGCTGTGGAGATGATGACGCAAGTGGGAGGAGGGACGAGGTGGGTGCTGGCCGGAGTACCACCGCAGCTTCAACGGGAATAAATCTGGGTTTTGGAGGGAGGGTTTTCAATGGACGGGAAGGGGGAAGGGGAAGAAACTGAAAGAGTTTTATTTGGGTTGTTTAACAAAAGGGGTAATTTTGTCTTAAAGAGTTAAAAATATGAAAAACTTTAACTAAGGGTTAGAGTTATAAATATAGGGATGAATAGGGTTAGTTCGTGGAGTTACCCAATTAAAACTAATGGCTTGTCCATACGTGGATATGTCATTATAGTTGGCAATAAATTGAGAATGACGTAAATTGCTAGTATAGAGTTTAATTAAGGGAAATTTATATTTATATACCTAGAATCCATAATATTTACAAAAATATCTTCAACTAAATTATTTATACAAATATCAGTGTCACGTCAGCATAGCATACCAGATTTTGAAAAAAAAATGGGAAATCCCGCTTTCTGAAATTTTTTGTTTTTCTAGATTGTAAAAAGTTATATTTTTGTTGCTTACGATACCGATAAGATACCAATTGGTCACTTTTTTTATTAAAAGTTTTATTTTTAGATCATGATATTTCAGTACCTTTTGGTTTATTCTAAAACTTAGTTGTAGACATCTTAATATATCAATTAGTTATTTTTAGGTTATATTATGGTATCTTATTATTTAAGATACATTTTGGTAACCTTAAAACTTATTTCAGAAACTAATGAGTTGTCATATAGTATAATAAGTTACCATGTACTTTATTAATAAAATTAATTTAGTATTTTAAATGAAAACTGTTAATAGACTTTTACATTACCTTCAAACCTATTTTAGAAACTAATTAGTTATCATATTGTATAAAAAGTTACCCCTATGATTCCAAGTTATCATGAATAGCTTCTTAGAAAATAATACTATTTAGTATACTGCATAGTTACTTTTAAAAGCTACATTTTCGTTGCTTTAAAATCATTTAAGATATCAATTGGTTACCTTTTGATATATGAATAAATTTTTTAGTATGCCACAAATATAAAACAACCAATAAACTTAGTGAGTTATCAAAAATAGTATTCTTATGTTCTATTTCAAAGTTACAAAATAATATCCTAAAGAATTTATTTTAAAAAAATTACTTGAAATGTTTCTAAAATAGCTTTAAAGTTGTTTAGAATACCATATGGTACATTTTGAATGTAAAATAAGAATACAAATTTTGATATATTAAATTTTGTTTAAGTTTAAAATTTAGTTATTTTTTTGTTAACAAAATATAAAAAATAAAATGTTATTTTTTATTATAGTCATCTTCTCCGACGACGGCAAAAAAATATGTGCTTCCTACATATCAAAATGATCACCTTAAAGTGTAGGTTGCGATGGTACCACTATTTATTCCAATCGACTAGCGGTGTGGCCAAAAAAGATTTTTGAAGTTAAAGAGAAGAGAGAAAATAAATAAAGCTGTAAAAAAAAAACAAAATGTTGACAAAAACGGTATTAATGTAAATTAAATAAGAGCACTCACAGCCGATGCTCTACTCTATCATTTAAAATACATCACTAAAATATCACTTTATTTATTTTACCTCTAATTTTTACATTACATCATATATCAGCTTCTCTATATTTTCTTTATATCATTGAAATATTATATTTTTTATTCATTTCAAATATTTCTCAAACTATTTATCTATATATTTTCTAATATCTATTTATTTTTTTACTCTAATTATTAATATTATAAAAAATATAAACAACTTATAATATGTCATATTATATATAATGTATATGTAATAATGTGCTAAAATAAAAATATATTAAAAAATTAAAAATAATAATATTATAAAATATAAATAAAACTCTTTTACTAGGTATATAAATATATATATATATAATAAGATAAGGAAAAAGAGAGAACAACATGAAATATCTCTATATAAAAAGTGTGTAGATAACAGAAATTCTTGATTTTAATAGTTTTGTTTGTTAACTTTAACATAATATTACAATGAAATATACCTTTAAAAGTTATTAAACACAAATATTTATTATTTATAAGAATATAAATTTAAATATTATAAAATATAATTATTATAATAATATTTAATACAATACTATATATTTAATAATTATATTAATATAAATTTAAATATTATAAAAATGAGTTTCTCTCCAAAACAAACTCAAAGTCTCCAAAGAATACAAAGTCACAAAAATATTTGAATTACGTTTGACTTGATTCCTCTAAAAGATACGTAGGCAACTTAGTCGCTAAAACCAAGTGCAGTCACATGAACCACAAATTCCCAAAATTCTCAAATATCAAACACGATTCTCAAAATTCCATAAAAGGTCATTCACCTCAGAATTGTTCCTAACTTCTAAAGCATTAAATAATTCCATGAAATGGTCATCTACCGGAATTTCATAAATTTCTAAAAATACCATGAATTCCTATGAATTGTCATTTACCGGAATTCTTCCACTCATTTTAAAAAATAATTGTTTAGAACTACAAGTGACTTGAACCTTCATAAAGAGGGCATGTAGGCAGTTCAGTCAGTCAAATTTACTGAGAGCAGTCGCAATTCCAAATTCCTCAAAGTTATCCCAAAATTACACAAGTAATTAATATCATCATAATTAGAATCAAAAGGTTTTCCTTTAAATAAAAAAAGGGTAGTAATTAAGAGGTTATTCTTATAATCTTGGATGGGTCAAACTCAAACTAATAAACTCTTATGCTATAAAATTAGCATAGTTGAAATTGTGTTTGGCATTAATTTTAATATATTAAATTTGAAATTTTTGTCTAACATGATTTTTGACACACCCAGTGGAGCCCATTCTCATTTTCATCTCTAAATATGATGATTTTACAAATTCAAAATTTTAGTGCTAACCTTGTTGTTTATATTACAAGGGGGAAATAGCACCACAAGTTACTATTTATTTCTATCAGTTACCAATTTTCAACACTAACGTTGGACAGAAGCCTAAGAGGAATCGAATTTTGGCCTCATTCTCTATTGGCAAGGTGTGTATCACTTACAGTGTACCCAAACCAATGTTGAACTTGAAAACCACCACCAAAGCTCTAGAAGCCTTTAAAGGCAAGGTTACTAAAGGCACCACCAAAACTCAAGAGGCCTTGAAAGGCAAGGTAGATAAGGGTTTCAAAAAGAGGCAAAATCGCTCCATCAAAAGAAACAACACCAAAATTGCGAAAGCTTCTACATCATTGCTTCTAAGGTAGTCAAAACTACCAAAGAAAAACCACCACCAATCAGGGGTTACTCAGTTAACAATCAAAGGGAATCAAACCAACAATTTGTTCAGATTATGATTGGTTCTATCCCTATCAACTTGCCCATAGTGGCATCTGTGATGGCCACTTTGGTCGTGGATGAAGAAATTGCACCAACTCCCCGAACATTGAGGATCACCAAGGCAATAAAATCTTCCTCTACACCAAGTAATCTCAAAATTTCAAAGCTAGTAAAAGGTGACTCTATTATGCCTAAAGTTGGAATACTGGCAAAATCTGCACAGTCAGAAATTCCAACAAAAAGCTCATCTAGTCATCAAAGACAGCAACAACCACTCATGGAGGAGAGTAGGCATCCATTGGATCACGTGAGATTAGAAGGAGGATTAAAGACACTTTCCTCTTTCCCAAAGAGGGCTAGAAGTTCACATTCGTGGGTGCCTAAAGCAAACCCATGCTCGTTCTTCAACAAAAGAGAAGGATGGTCAGCAACTCAGAAGGGACAAAGTGAATGGGTATTTCTTCCTGGGTTGAACAAAATAACAAGTCTACACCCTACACTGGACCTATAATTTGTTCAAGAACTCGTACTATGAGCAAAATGGGTACTGAAAAATCTTTAAAATCCTCGACTTAAGAGGTGGGAAGTAGTATGTCAGAAGCCTCCATAAATGATACGTATTTCAGTGATCAAGAAGAGGTGGATCCCAATAATCTCATTTCTCAGTTTGAAGCACTAACAATTGTTAGTGATAAAAATATGTCAATGTTAGTAACTGGGGCAATGAGTCCAGAAGAGGAAGTGCAAGAGCTTCGCAAGCAATTAGCAGAAAGAGACGAAGAAGTTGCTCGACTTTCTACACAATTAGCACAACAAACTAATGTTAATGCATCAAAACAAAAAGAGGCTGAAGTTGGGAAAAATTCTTCATCCTCAATACCTTTGCCAGCCAGTATGCAACCTCCGCCAGTCAGTGTGCAATCACCACCAGCCAGTGCGCAACCATCATCAGATCTGAAAACTTTGATCATGGAAAGTATTCGAGAGTACTAGGCTACAACATGCATGCCTATTCTTGGATATCACAAACCTTATCTGGCCTACTATGATCAAATTATGTTTCTAGTAAACTACATTAGACAAAAATTTGAAAAGTTTGATGGAATCGAAGGATCTCCCCATGAACATCTGGCATATTTCACCTCTGCGTGTGGTGAATCCGCTCTGTCAGATGCACTTTTGATCAGACAATTTGTGCAATCACTAAAGGGAGCAACATTTACATGGTATACCCAACTTCCACCAGGGTCCATAAATATCTAGGATGATATGCAAAAGGCCTTTTTAGCACAATTTGTCAGTTCGAGAAAGGTGATAAACATCCATGATCTGGTGGAAACTAAAAAAAGGCCTAATGAAAATGCAAACGAATTCATTACAAGATGAAGAATTCTCAATCTCCAATGTCTGGAAAGGCTATCAGAACAGGCTACTATTTCGATGTGTGCTAGGAACCTCAACCCGAAGGTGACCACTTTTGTTGGAACAATAGAGCCTAAAACCTTTAATGAGCTAGTGAGCATGTAATGTGGAGATTCAAATTTCTCAGCAAAAGGGTGGCTTACAAAAGTCCTACCCAAAATTGATAACAAAAGGGCACCGAAGAAAGGAGAGTCAATGGCCACCTTTGTTAGTGCTGACAATAATAAGGATAGGGTAAAAACGCGAGAGCCACCAAAGAAATTAACTCTCAACGAAAGAAAAGAAGTCAAATATTCATTTGATGATGAAGATGTTGAATTTTTTTTTTTTTTTTGATGAGTTAATAAATTCCAAAGCTATTAAGCTCCCCGAGCCTAAAAGACCTAACAAAGTCAACAAGACTAATGATCTAAATTATTGTCGATATCACAGAATTGTCAGCCATCCGATGAAGGACTGTTATGTCCTCAAAAACATCATTGAAGGCATGATTAAAAGAAAGGAGATTGAAATAGACTCTTCTTTTGCGAAAGCAACTACAAATGCAAGTTCATTAATTGAAAATGAGCAACCATAACACAAAGATGTAATTTTTGTAGCATTTGAAGTTGATAAAGAAGTTACAATAGTTCAAGCTCATTCTGAGATGCCAAAGTCAGGAAATTCAACTATTCCTACTTTGTATGAACTTATGACAGAACCAAATCTTGAGTTGTTGGATGATTGGTCCGATAGTGAAGAAGAGTTAGAAAGTACGTGGCAGACATGTTCTCGAAAAAAATCTACAAAAGTTCAAGGTTCATCCTTAACAAAAAATATTTCCTCTAAAAGTTCTGGAGTCAAATTCTGGGGCAAAGCAAGACCAAAGAAGAACGACAAAAAGAAAAAGGCCAAAAAACAATGACTTGTCCATAAAGAGGATGAACATGAGCAAAAAAAGAAATTTCATAACTCTAGAAGAGTTCATGCCAGAGAAGCTGCGTAAAATGACTCTCACTGATAATGAAGATGGAGTGTTGAGTTGTTGCATGGCTATACTTGCATAAGAAAATCATAATTCTGCCTTATTGGAAAATGAAATTGAGGTAGAAGAGATTACTTTGCAAGACATGCACAGGAAAATCGTTGCAAAGAAGGCAAAATAAGTAAAAGAGCTTGAAAAAGCTAAGCATGACATTCAGCTCAGAAAACCTTCATCCTCGATTAATAAAGAAATATGCAATGATAGTCACCAAAGCAAAAGTAATGGTGAAGACGAGATGACGCGAGCAAAATATGACATATTGGCTCATCAAAATGCATCCCTGCTCTTTTGAGTGTCTACGATGCTTTACAAATGTCTCTTAAGCATAGAAATGCTCTTGTTGTTACATTAACAAGTCCTGAATTTTATACGGAGCAGATAGAGCCAATTAAACCTACATCACTTGAGGGAAATGCTTCTTGTATGGCATGCATTACTTTTGATGATGAAGATCGTCAATTGGGAGCCGCCTTGCATAATCAACCTCTCTATGTGACAGGTATGATTGCTAATATTCGCGTAAGTCTTATCATGTTGGATTGTGGGACAGCTGTTAATGTACTTCCTGTAAAAACTTTGAAAGATGTTGGTTTAAAACCACATCAATTATCTCCATCATCATTAACAATCCAATGATTCAATCAAGTTGGAGAAAAAGTAAGGGGAAGTATCACATTAAAAGTTGAAATAGGTGAATTAAAATCTGAGGCCCTATTTCATGTTATTGACTCTGACACATCATATAATTTGTTGTTAGGGCGACCCTGGATTCATGAATATGGAGTCATTCCTTCAACACTTCACCAATGCTTCAAGTTTTGCAAAGGAGGAAAAGTTAAAACGGTTAATGCAAACCCAAATCCCTTCTATGGGGAACAAGTGAATTACGCTGATGCAAAATTTTACAAGCCAGCTAATGTCACTATATTAAAAGGGAACCTGAGGAAGCAAAATGTTGTCCCAAACAATTTGAGGGCTCAACCTCACAAAAATCCCTACAAATCAAACAATTATCCCCTATGAAATCTTCTCAAAAGGAAGAGGAGAATTTAAATGTGTCTTGCCAAAAAAGAATCTTTAAATATACTCCTAAAAGTCAACGGGGAGTGGGACAAAAAGCATTAACACCTATTGAAGATATAGTGACAACCCTGATGACGAGTTTCACCTTACCATTACGAAAGATTGATCAGTCACTTCCCAATGGAAAAATACAAATATCTATAACTTTTGGTGAAAATGTCAAAAAAAAAAAAAAAGGGATGTTACTCTTAGCAAAAGATCCTCAAATACTGTAACTCCAAAAGCCTTCAAGATGGAAAAGTAAAAATTCCATGTTAAGAAACAAAAACAAATCACAATTCGCCAAAATAATGATTGTTTAAAGGCCTCATTTGAGCTTGATGAGTTAACAGAAGAAGAACAAAGGATGTTTCTTGGTCATGAAACAAGTACATTTACCCCACAAGTGTCAGTATTTGAAAGACTCGAAGCAGGCACATCAACTCCCCGAGTATCAGCATTGAGAGCCTTGAATTTCCATTTTTTTCTCAACCAAATGCATTCAGAAAGAGTAAGAAATGGCAGTTAAAGCAAAAGAAACATTTGAAAATTACTTATCACCAAAATGAAGGGTGTGAAGCACAAGAGGATCAAGAAGATGGTGTGCAAGTTAACTTCTTTCTTTAAAAGAGAGTTTAGTTGTAGACGAAGAAAACTCAAGCTCAAATTCTTCAGAAGATTTTGTGGATATCATTCAACCAGCACCTCAAGAACTAGAAGAGGGGGGGCAAGCAACAGTTGATGATTTAACAGAACTCAATCTTGGTACCAAGGATGATTCAAAGCATGTATTTTTTAGCTCATTATTAATTGAAGAGGAATTGCAAAAGTACAAACAATTACTTTATGAATACAAAGATGTGTTTGCCTGGGGGTATCAAATATGCTAGGCTTGGATCCAAATGTTACTGTACATAGGTTGGCAGTATCAAAAGATGTTCCACCTGTAAAACAATCTCAAAGAAGAATTCGACCACAATTAATTCCAAAAATTGAAGCAGAAATTGACAAATTGATAAGAGCTGGCTTCATTCAAGAAGTTAAATACCCAACCTGGCTTGCAAATATTTTCCCCGTGTTAAAGAAAAATGGGAAAATTCACATATGTGTCGATTTTCGAGATCTCAACTGTGCCTACCCAAAAGATGAATTCCCACTTCCCATTAGTGAATTGCTAATAGATGTTACTACTGGATTTAATGCATTATCATTCATGGATGGGCTTTCTAGGTATAATCAAATCAAAATGGCACCTGAAGATGAAGAGCTCACCGCTTTTCGAACACCAAAAGGCATTTATTGTTACACAGTTATGTCATTTGGGCTTAAAAATGCAGGGGCAACCTACCAAAGGGCAATGACCATTGTCTTTGAAGACGTGCTTCACAATACTATCGAATGTTATGTCGAGATTTGGTGGTGAAAACTAAAGAAAGGATAAATCATCCTGATGACTTAAGGCAAGTCTTTGATACACTTAGATAGCATCGGGTCAAGATGAATCCTTTAAAATTTCCATTTGGGGTAACATCAGGAAAGTTCCTCGTGTTTTTTGTTAGACATCGAGGAATTGAAATTGACCTCGCAAAAATAAAAGCGATTTTGGAAATGCCTCCCCTACGCAACTTGCGTCAATTACGGGGACTACAAGGAAGACTTGCTTATATCTGAAGGTTCATCTCAAACCTATTTGGTAGATGCCAACCTTTCACAAGACTAATGCAGAAAAATGTACCATTCATATGGGATAAGGCATGCCAAAATTCTTTTGAAAGTATCAAGTGATCCTTGTTACATCCACCAGTGTTGAGAGCTCCAATTTTAGGAAAGTCATTGATATTGTGTATCACAGCATTAGATCGCTCTTTAGGAGCATTGCTGGCACATAAATAACAATAACGTGGATGGAAAAGAAGTTTTCCTTTACTATTTAAGTAGAACTTTGGTAGGGGCGGAACATACCTATCCTCTAATTGAAAAGGTGTGTTTGGCTCTAATTTTTGCTGTTACAAAATTACGGCATTACTTACTCTCACACACTGTGACATTAGTGTCAAAAGCTGACCATTTGAGGTACATTCTATCGAAACCCGTGTTGTCTAGGAAATTGGCAAAATGGTCCATGATTTTGTCAGAGTTTGAAATCAACTTTGTCCCGCAAAAAGAAATAAAAGGACAAGCATTGGCTGATTTCTGGCAGTGCACCCGATTCTATACAATATGGAGTTGCATGAAGACCTTCCAGACAAGAAAGTTTTCAAAATTAAAACCTCATCTTGGCAACTTTACTTTAATGGGGTAGCAAAGAAGTGTGGGGCAAGTGCTAGCATTTTCTTTGTGACACCTTCTGGAGGACTGATACCTTGCCTTTTTTCACATTCTGGCTATATGTACCAATAATCTAGCAGAATATGAAGCGTTAATAATCGGTCTCAAAATTGCACTTGAAATGCAAATACAATCACTGGAGGTATATGGCGATTATCTTTTTATTATCAAACAAATTAATGGTGAATTTGCAGTCAAGCATGAGGCTCTAATTCCTTATCATGAGAAGGCTAAGCATTTGATTGCTCAATTCCAAACTGTCACGTTAGATCATATCCCTAGGTCAAAAAATGGCAAAGTTGATGCTTTAGCTAAATTAGCTACATCACTTAACGCTTTCTGGTGAAAGGGATATTCAAATTACAATAGGAGAATGTCATTTTTTACCCCAAATCATGGAGAGGAAAGAAGAAATAAGTACCATAATTTTGGTAACTTTCCTTGAAAATACAAACAACAATGATTGGCGCCAACCAACTATTAACTATATCCAAAAATGAGTCTTGCCAGAAGACTTGAAAAGAAGTGTGGATGTAAAAAGAAGAGCTCTTTGATTTTTTTTCCTCAATGAAACATTGTATAATCATTCTTTTGATGTGATGTTGCTAAGATGTCTTTCAAAAGAAGAGGTGTCACATGCTTTTCAAGAAACTTATGCTAGTACATGTGGTGCACACCAAGCTGGCCCCAAATTGTCAGCTCAATTGAAACAGTTGGGTTACTATTGGCCTACTATGGTCCAAGATGCGATTAATTTCGCCAAATGTTGCAAGTTGTGTCAACTACATGGAGAGTTTATCCATCAGCCCCCTCAACCACTTCATCCTTCTATATTGTCATGACCTTTCGAAACATGGGGAATGGATGTCATTGGTCCTTTCATGCCACCATCTTCCAAAATCCATAAATACATCCTGGCCGTTAAAGATTACTTCTCCAAGTGGGCTGAAGTTGTGCCCTTAAAAGAAGTACATGCAGAAGATGTCGCCAACTTCATAAGAACTCACATAATTTATCATTATGGGGTTCCATGAAAAAATATATCAGACAATGCTCTTTACTTGAAATGTAAGACACTTATCAAACTAATGGAGAAGTAAAAATTCAAGCATAGTTTTTCAACCGGTTATAATTCGTCTTCAAATGGCCAAGCAAAAGCATTTAATAAAGTGTTATGTAAAATCTTGAAGAAGATGGTAACCAATAACAAAACGAATTGGCATGAACGCCTCCCAGAAGCTTTATGGGCTTACAGTACCACTGTAAGAACTACCACTGGTTGTACACCTTATAGCTTGGTGTTTGGGTCTGAAGCAGTATTACCCTTGGAGGTTCAAATACCTTCATTAAGAATTGCTACTCAACTAATGACTCCAGATGAGAATGTGCTAGTTTGTTTATTTGAGCTCAAGGCATTAGATGAAAAATGACTTGTTGTCCAACAAAAGTTCAAAATATACCAAGCACAAGTAGCTAGGTCATTCAACAAGAAAGTCAAATTCAAGTCATTTTCAGTTGGATATTTGGTGCTGAGTGTAAAAAGACTAGTTGTTATAACTATAAGGATGAAAGGAAATTTTGAAGCTAAATGGGAAGAACCATATGTTGTTACTAAGGTCTTCCTAAGATGGGCATATGAACTTTATGATTCAGAAGGCCGACGCATTTACCCGTGTGTAAACGAAAAGTGCCTCAAGAAGTTCTACACTTAAACAAAAGGTTTTCACCTAATGTGTAGACCGCACACTTAAAAACAAAACAAAAAAAGGTTTGCAATGAAATACGAAAGGCTTGATCCCACTTTGGGTATGTAGGCAATCTAGTTTATATCTAGGCCCAGCCACAAAAATAAAACAACTCATATTCCCATTAAAAAAAAGAACTACGGAAGGCTTGATCTCACTTTGGGTACGTAGGCAATCTAAAAAGAAAATATATGATTAATTTAGATGCAGCCACAAAATAAAAAACAAAACAGTTTCTCCAAACAATGGAGTTAAGGTTCATAAAGATCCAAATGACAAAACTACCATCAGTCTCTAATGCTGATAAACAAAAAAGAAAAATAATACTAAAAGTTTTGAAACTATCTAAAACGATTGATGAGATCTTCAGTCTATCTTGAGGAATGAGGTCAAAGAATGGTGGATTTTCTGAAATTCTTCTTCTTGAGCTTCAATTGCGGCTTTAGCTCTTTCAACTTCATAGAATTTTTCCACACCACCTTCAAGCTTTGATTGCTTTATCCTCTCATCAATCTGCAGATGCTACTTCAATGAGTCTTCAAGATTAGAAAGATCTTTTTCGGCTGATGCTTTTTTATTCTCATATTCAGTTCGTCTTTGTTGTAATGCCAATTCTACTGCGATAACTCCTGCCTCCTTGATCTTAAGATCTTCCAAAACTTTTTTCTTGCCTGACACAGATATAGACAGTCTATCCATAGTAGGCAAATTTTCTTCATCGCGATGAATTATATCATGGATAAGAGAGATATCAATATCTATGGCACTTTCAACTACTTGGGTAGCAACTGCAGATTTTTCTTTCAGCGCAAATGAATCATTGACAGAATTGATAAACCATGCAATAACTGGAGCTTTGACATTCATCGTCCTACAAACAACGTCCAGTAAGTCAAGCTTCTTAATAGCTTCAGGACGACATTCCAAAATGTCTTGTGTTGGTCAGGAAGGAGATAATAAATTAAATATGTCTTTCATGGTGCCAATTACAAACTCCTTGGTGTATTCCTTTAAATTTGAGTTGGTAATTGCAGAAACAGACATAGATGAGATTTGTTATGGTGGAACAATATTCTCTCGATACAACATTTCATCAAAAAATTCAACATCAACACAGTCATTAGAATCATCAAAATCAACAAGCTCATCTATTCTCGAACTAGAGGCATCAATACAAATATCAAGTGGTGCAATTCTTGAATCCTATGTAATTGGGGAATCTATATTCTTACCTTGGTTAATTTCAAGGATTTTTGTACGCTTTTTCCTTTTGAAATGTACTTCTGAGGTATTGTCACTATCTGACCCAACATCGACATAGTTGGAATTAGCAAATTCAGTATCATTGGGAGTACACTTTATAAAGGCATCATCAAGAGCAGAGTAAATCTCTCGAATGTCCTTAATGAGATACTTAGGTTCCTCTTCTTCATAAGGTTGCTTCGAGGGCTCTAAATGAAGATTCTTGACAGATATCCCTAAGAAAGGCATACAAGTCCTTGCCCACCGGCGATAGTACCACCATGTACACTGATCCATACAAATTATACTAGGAATATGAAAACAAATACCAGTATTTCTCCTTAAAAGCAAGGCCAGGCTTTAGTAACGCCAACGATCCCACATTATGTTCTTCGAGAAAAACTATAACAGAGTTCATTTGAGGGCACATCTTGATCAAAACCAAATTGGCGAGCAAATCTAATGGGAAATTATGGCTCAACATATAAATCCTTACCTACTGTAATGCCCCGATTAATACTGAGACATCAAACCATTAAAAACTACTAAGACGTAACTACTACTTTGGAATACATTCAAGAAATAATAGAACTTTATTATAAAAATACAAAATACGGGATCCCAATGTCATTTACATAAAAACATTAAAGAAAACATAACCTTTAATTGATTGTTAAAATACTAATTGCGAAAAAATAAATACATAAATTGAAAAGACTCAAAATATAAACTTCATCATCGATCTTCCAGCAGTCCATCCATTCAGTCCATCCCCAATACACATGTCAAATCTGCCATAAATCTGTCCCACCTTCCAAGCTTATTTTCTTGCACCATCTAAAATAAAAGGAATGATCCTAATGCCCAGCAAGGAAAATCTACTAAACATATCATAAATCATAAGTCTATATTATAAAACATATACTATAAAACATATGATGTAAATACGTAAATCATAAAAATATAGGACTACAATATTAATGATCATTAACTCATTACCGTAGTATGTGATAAAACCATCTAGGTCCTCAGTCTACTAATCAAGGTAGGTTAAATCACAAAATAGTATATAACAACCCATCTAGGTCCTCTGTCTACTAATCGAGGTAGGGTAAATCATAACTCTAATCTACGATAATGATAAAAATCTTGGGATTATATTTGCTATCTAAGCAACTATAATACCCAAGTGACTATAACATAAAACATATTCATATACAAATATAACATATTAACATAACAGAACATATCATATAAACATATCATAACACATATAATCTAACCTAATTTCCTTACCAAAAACCGGGATATTGGAGACAAGAACGGGATTGGAAAACTCCTAAAACCAAACAGTAAGAATCATAAGTTTCTAAAGAAATGGAGATGAAATGATATCTAAACCATCAAGATAGAAACTTACCAAAAACCTTAAGTTTCAAGAAACTTAAACACCTAATCAAAAGCCATAATAACAAGTTAGGATCTGAAAGAAAATGAAAGAAAACAAAAGAACTATAATGAACTAACCCTGAGGATAAGAATACCTTGGATGGACTAGAACTCTAATCTACACCTCAATACCGAAATATCACTCTTACTTTCCAAGTGTTTAGAAAAGCTTAGATTGAAAAGCTTTTAAATCCCAAAACCCTATTGTTTTCTCTCTAGAATAAACTTAGTAGCTTGGAGGCTCTGAAGAGTGCTTGAATGATGAATGAAATGGTTGAGTACTAGGTCCTATTTATAGAGTTCAAGAAGTAAAACTAACCCCTATTAAAAAGTATAAATAAATGAATATTAATTTAATAAATTTGAATTTTCGGTTCAACAGATGCTTAAAACTCAGTCAAAACGTTCAAGAGCAAGTACAAGTTGTTGAGGGTAGTTTCTAATTCTATTGCACAAAAACATCACAAAGGGGTGATATATCGCCCCCTATAGGCGATATATCGCCTGCCCCTATGTCCCAATCCTTCTTGGTTTTGTTCGTGCAAAGTCGACGTGCTTTCTGTATCAAACATAAGCGACATATCAGCCCCTATAGCTGCGATATATCGACATACGCTGATATTTTAAACACGTGTTTGCACACTTTCAGCATATTAGAAGTTTGTTAAAACAACCTTGACTGAGTAAAACGTGATCCTAATAGCTGCTGGAATGTTCCAGAGCTTCTAGATCTATCTTTTATTAATTTATTCATATAAAAATCCTTAATAAACATGCACGTGACAAGTGTCACATTCTTAATTATTCTATCTAAACCTTAGGTTATAATAAATAATATTTCTAGGACCAGATATATTAATCAAACCTTATGTTAAAATTAATATTTTTAAACTATAGGTTAAATTTATAAAATTCATAACTATTTCTATTAGTTTCCAACTAAATCTCGGCTTGAACCAATAATCACGAAAACTAAAATACTACAAGCTACTACTAATACTAAAGTTGTTGAGGGATGTTTCTAATTCGGTTCCATAAAATTTCAAAATCATCACAAAGGGTCGATATATCGCCCCCTATAGGCAATATATCGCCTACCCCTATGTCCCGAGCCTTCGTGGTTTCGTTCGTACGAAATCGACGTGTTTTCCATATCAAACATAGGAGACATATCGGCCCCTATAGCTGTGATATATCGGCATACGCTGATATTTTAAACACGTTTTTGCACAATTCCAGGATATTAGAAGTTTGTTAAAACAACCTTGATTGAGTAAAACGTGATCCTAATAGCTGCTGGAAGGTTCTAGAGCTTCTAGATCTATCTTTTATTAATTTATTCATCTAAAAATCCTTAAATCCTTAATAAACATGCATGTGACAAGTGTCACATTCTTAATTATTCTATCTAAACCTTAGGTTATAATAAATAATATTTCTAGGACTAGCTACATTAATCAAACCTTATGTTAAAATTAATATTTCTAAACTATAAGTTAAACTTATAAAATCCATAACTATTTTTATGAGTTTCCAACTAAATCCCGGCTTGAACCAATAATCACGAAAACTAAAATACTACAAGCTACCACTACCACTACCACTACCACTACCACTACCACTACTACTACTGCTAATACTACTACTACTACTATCTAGCTAAGTCCCTACTTAAAAGAATTTGGTCCCCGAAATTTACTTACCAAACAATTCCAGATACCATGCTCGAATGTCTCCCTCCAACTCCCACGTTGCCTCACGTTCTGAACTATTACTCCATAAGACCTTGACTATCGGAATACTCTTAGAGCGTAATACCTTCATCCCCTTATCTAGGATGCTAATCGGTCGTTCCTCGTAACTCAGGTCTTTCTGAAGTGCTAACGTATCATACTTGAGGACGCGAGATGGGTCTGACACATATCTACGTAGCACCGAGATGTGAAACACATTGTGGCTATCTGCTAGAGCTTGTGGTAGGGTTAATCTATATGCTACTGTTCCCACCTTGTCCAAAATCTCAAAAGGACCTATAAATCAGGGCCTAAGTTTTCCTTTCTGCCCTAACCGCTTCACTCCCTTCATAGGAGATATCTTTAAGAAGACTTGATCTCCGACTTTGAATTCCACATCTTGCCGCTTGGCATCCGCATAACTCTTATGTCGACTCTGAGCAGCGAGCATATGCTTTCTAATCAGCTTTACTGCGTCCTGAGTCTCTATAACATCTTCGAGTCTAAGAAGTTGTCTTTCTCCTACCTTGTCCCAATGTAACGATGATCGACACTTCCTTCCATAAAGCAACTCATAGGATGCCATACCAATCGTTGCCTAGTAGCTATTATTGTAGGAGAATTCTATAAGTGGAAAATACTTACTCCACGATCCTTCGAAGTCTAGTACACAAGCGTGCAACATATCTTCTAAAATTTGTATGGTATGCTCGGACTGACTGTCGGTCTAAGGATAAAATATCGTACTGAGACTTAGCTTGGTACCCATGGCTTGTTGCAAGCTTCCCCAAAATCTTGATGTAAACACCGATCCTCTATTGGATACTATGGTCTTAGGGATTCCATGCAGACATACTATTTCTCGAACATAAATGTCTGCGTACTGGTCCACAGTGTACGTAGTCTTGATAAGCAGGAAGTAAGCTTATTTGGTGAGTCTATCTACCACAACCCATGCCGAGTTGTGTTGCTTATTTTTTCGTAGAAATCCTATCACGAAGTCCATGGCTATGTCCCATTCCAAAATACTAAGTAGTTGCAATAAGCCTGCAGGTCAATGATGTTTCGCTTTCACTTGCTGGCATATAAGGCATTTGGACACATACTCTGCTACGTCTTTCTTCATTCCCAGCCACCAATATAGTGCCTTAAGGTCGTCAGTCATCTTGGCCGACCCCGGGTGAACTGAGTATGGAGTAGTGTGTGCCTCTTCTAAAATCTTCATCTTAATCCCATAGTCATTTGGCATGCACACCTGTCCTTTATATCTTAAGAATCCATATCCTGATATAGAGAAATCTGTAGTCTTGCCTTCTTTGACTGTAACCATATGTGATATTAACGTGTCATCATGCCCTTGCCCGATCCATATATCTTCGAGTAAACTTGACCGGATGGACAAGTTAGCCAGTTGACCCCTGACTATTTCCATTCTAGCATTAATCAGCTCTTGCTGAAGCAGCTTTTCTATTCTAGATAGTGCCGCTAGATTTCTATAACTCTTCCGGCTTAACGCATCTGCAACTACATTTGCTTTTCCTAGGTGGAATAGGATTTTGCAGTCATAATCCTTTACTAGTTCTAATGTAACACCCTGGGTAGCCAAGACCGTTACACTGTGTGATTATAAAGGTGCAAGACTTGCTAATCAAGTCATATAGTTGAAAATGTGGTCCTAAAGTCATAATTAGGTAAAGTTTAAAAGGTTTTGGTCATAAGCAGATAATTTTCATATAAAATGATTGTTTAGTACATGGGATCCCAAACATGGTTTAAAATACATATTTACAAAAATTCCAAAAGTTATAAATAACCATGGCCACTCTAATGGAAAAATATAAATTTTGGGTTTCTGTCCCTGTACAAACCCTCGACCGTGGCGGCCGAGCAGCTGACAATGTACACCTTGCCCCCAGAGCTCTCCAACTCATGGTTGAACCACCAACCCTTTCCATTTACCTGCACCACGTAGCACCCGTGAGCCGAGGCCCAGCAAGAAAACTCTAATGCATGGCATAATCACAAATAGTAATCAAACAACTCACAAATCATTAATCAAATACTCAATAGACCGCATCATTTACATAATCAGTAATATTAGTCAACAAACCAATAATTAACCATCCAGACAATGAGCATGCCACAATCATCAGATTAACATCGATAAACACCTCACACAATATCTAGGGTCGACGCCCTTAGGCCGCACCCTCTGTTTAAGTCACTGTCTTCGGCTCACTTAGGCCGAGCCCAGTGTTCAGCCCACTGACTCTGGCTCGCTTAGGCCAAGCTCAGTGATTATTTGATTAACCTCAGCTACCAGTGGCTGAGCCGCGTCCTATGTGGAAATATTGATTCTGGCATTCTTAGGCCATTTATCACATGTCCCCATGGCATAATACCATCTTATGACCCCATGGCATAATGCCATCTTACGACATCACATACAAGTATAGGGAACTCTTAGTCCCAACATAACTACATAATCGGGTGCAATTTTCGTACCTTTGATTCCGAGCGCTTTGGCTAACTGAAGCTACACTTGAGCACGATCCCGATCCGAGCCCTAGCGAAAACCTAGTCACAACCGTAAAATAGAACCATCATTAACTCAATTCTGTAACCCAACTTCGAGACCAATCCCAAGCCCTCGAGAAGCCCGATTCCACCAAATGGGGTGGTGGAATCGACCCCCGATCCCCCAAACAAAAACCCTAAGAAAAACACCCAAAACCCACTTCTGGAGTCAGGGTAGTGCTACAGCACTACAAACAGGGACAAAAACCCTCCAAGAAAAGAAGCCTAGCGCTATAGCGCTCCAAGGCTAGCACTATAGCACTACAAACAGCGTACATGAATTTTCTGGGTTTTCCCTTCGAACTTCCCTGAGCCAAAGCTCTACCAAACCACTCCAAAACTTATCCAACCTCAAAATTTACCTTACAACCCACTATAACTCAACCAAAACAACCCATCAACATCAAAAGCTCAGCCAAAAATATCATCAAACACAGAAATCACACTTGAGCTTAAGAGCTCAAGAACACCATCAGAAAACTAGAAACCCAGAACTTTAAGGTTAGAATTGATTACCTTAACTGAGAGAATCCAACCTTAGGTTGTTTCTATGCCCGTCCAGCCTTTAGTTCCTCAAATCCCCAAGCTCAATCCCCTTGATTTTCATCCGAAACTCAAAATCAGAATCAACTTCTTCAAATTTAGAAAACTTAGACCAAACTCTTAAACCTTACCTTAACTTGAGCTAACTCCTGCTGAACTTCTAGCCAATCCAAGGATCAGAGTCCTAGGACCTTGCCCAGACTTTTCTTTGAGTTTCCAGCTCCAAAAACCACAAGAAATGGTGAGGAATGGGCAAACCGAATGGACGACAAATAGGTAGACTTTTATGCTCTGTTTTCTTCCTTTCCACTTCTTTCCTTCTAATTCTATAGTTTTCTAAAACTTCCACCAAGGACATCAGATATAACAAGTATATATCGTAATAGGCAAAAGACTCTTTTACCCTCCCATTTAAATCAAGCCTTTTAGTCATTCTAGGGATTTTGGTCATTTATTCTCAATTCCTGCTAATTCCTCGAGTGTCCCTAACATTTACCACTTAATCTCCGTCATCTAATTAATCACCAATTATTTTCCCCAATTCCTAATAATCTCCAATATATTTTCCAAGTTCCCAGAAATACCCCTAGGCTCCCCCGAGCCGGGTATAAATCCCCACCGTGACTATTTCGCTAAACCGCTCACTAGGATCACCTCGAGCCACAAGCTGCAAATATATATATATCCACATAATAATGTGGTCTCAAAAATTTATCACATATAATTACATTTATGCCCTCAACGAGCCTAAATTATAAACATGCCCTTATGAACAAAACAGGGCCCGCATGCATATTTAATACCCATACACATGCATCTAACTATATCCATATACTCACCTAATCATGCATGCCATATAATCATGCATTTAATCAATAATTCACATAAATACCAATTATGCCCTCCCGGCACACTAATCAAGGCCCTTAAGCCTTATTAGCAATTTTGGGTCGTTACATCTAACCACCCGCACTGCCTCATGTTGAGCTCTTTCTGAGTGAAGAAATATTTTAAGCTCTTGTGGTCCGTATAAATCTCACACCGTTCTCCATATAGATAGTGGCGCCAGATTTTCAATGCGAAGACCACCACTGCCAACTCCATATCGTGTGTGGGATAGCGTCACTCGTATTCCTTCAACTGCCTTGAGGCGTATGCTATCACTTTGTCATTCTGTATAAACACACAACCCAAACCTTGCTTCGACACATCACAATATACTACAAACTTGTCATTGGGGTTGGTACACAAAGTACTAGTGCTGAGCATAATTTATCCTTGAGCAACTGGAAGCTTTCTTGACATCTATCCGTCCAGTTGAACTTTGGTTGTTTTCGGGTCAGGTTGGTAAGCGAAGTGGCTATCTTAGAAAAGCCTTCTACAAATCTCTAATAATAGCCTGCTAGCCTGAGAAAACTTCTAACTTTTGATGCATTCTTAGGTCTTGGCCAATCCTTCACAGCCTTTACCTTAGCTGGGTCTACTGCGACTCCATCTTTGGATACTATATGGCCGAGGAACGCTACTTGCGATAGCCAAAATTCGCATTTCTTGAACTTGGCAAAAATATGATGCTCCTTTAGTCACATCATGGTCAGTCTTAAATGTTCCTCGTGCTTGACTTTGTCCTTGGAGTACACCAAAATATCATCAATCAATACTACAACGAATTTGTCCAAGTAATCCTTGAAGACCCGATTCATTAAGTCCATAAATGCGGCTAGAGCATTGGTAAGAACAAAAGACATAATTAGGAACTCGTAATGTCCATATCGAGTTCTAAAAGCTATCGTTGGTATATCCTCTTCCCTTACCTTGAGCTGGTGATAACCGAACCATAGATCAATCTTTGAAAATAAAGTCGCTCCTTGGAGTTGATCAAATAAGTCATCAATCTGAGGTAGCGGGTACTTGTTCTTAATTTTCACCTTGTTCAGCTCGTGGTAATCGATAAACATCTACATGCTTCCATCCTTCTTCTTCACAAATAGAATCGGCGCTCCCCATTGCGAAGGGCTTGGTCTAATGAAACCCAAGTCTAAGAGTTCTTGCAACTGCATTTTCAACTCTTGAGTTCTGTAGGTGCCTTCGAGATAGGCTCGATTCCCGATACTAGTTCGATTGTGAAGTCAATTTCCTGAGTAGGAATTAACCCTGGTAAGTCATCAGGAAATATCTCTGGAAATTCCTTTATGATGCGGATGTCTCCAACCTTTAATGGGGTTTCTTGTGCCACATTCGTGACGCTTTCTAAGAATGTGTGACATCCTTTCTCTATCATCCTCTGAGCTTTGAGAGATGAGATAAGTGGTGTTCGTAGTCCTAAAACCTTTCCCATAAAGCATAGTTTCTGATAGTCAGGAGTTTCAAACATCACTTGCTTGCATCTGCAGTCGATGGTTGCGCCATGCCTTGTTAGCCAATCCATGCCCAGTCTTACGTCGAAGTCCTTGATTTCTAGCTCTATCAGGTCTCCTTCTAGTTTCATGTCCTCAATTTTGATCAGTACTCCTCATACTATTCGTGATGATAGGACTACTTCGCTTGAAGGAAATTCCATAATAAACCTAGTTCTAAGTCTTTCACAAGGTTTGTCTAATTTCTCTATCATTCTTAACGAGATATACGAGTGTGTTGCTCCCGAATCAAACAATACTGAACATATATTATCAAGGATAGGAATCTAACCTGTGACCACTTTATTACTAGCTTTGGCTTCTCCCTGGGTCAAGGCAAAGACTTTGGCTGGAACCATCTTATTGTCCCTCTTTTCTTTTTGCTTGAGTTGCGAACATTCCTTTTTCCGATGACCTTCCTAGTCAAAATTGAAACAACCTTTGGTGTTTGCACGACACTCCCCAGGATATCTTTTCTGGCACTTAGAGCACTGAGGGTATTCCACATAACCTGACCTATTATTTCCATTGCTATTTCCTGCTCTTTTGTCACCATCGGCTTGCTTACTATCAGGATGCTTTCTTTTCTGTCCATTATTGTTGTGCTAGTGGCTGTTGTTGTTTCTACCATTTTGAGTCTGATTTTGCTGCTTGGGTTCAGACTTGCTGGCCTCTTCCTTACTAACATTTTCCTGGAGTCTTTCCACTTCTATAGCCATTTCTAGAGCATCCGCGTAAGAAGTGGTTCTAGGATTTGCAAGCTTGACTCCGAGCTCAATCTTGGGTCTGAGTCCCCTGGCGAACTTGGTAACCCTCAAGAAATCGGTTGGAACTAACTCTAGTGCAAACTTGGCTAGATGATCAAATTGCCGAGCATACTCGACTACCCTCGAATTGCCCTGCTTCAGAATGGCAAACTCTTCCACCCTCGTAGCAATAACATCCAAGTTGTAATACTTTTTATGGAACAGCTCCATAAATCTAGTCCAAGTCATGGTGGCGACATCATGAGTTTGCTGCACTAAATCCCACCAGATTCTAGCATCCTTTTTTAGAAGAGAAGAAACGCAGGATATGTGATCCACATTACCGAGGTTCATATGTGCTAGTATAGGCTCTACATTCCTTAGCCATTCCTCCGCCTCAAAGGGGTCGGTTATCCATTCAAAGTTTGGAGCGTGCTGCTTACGAAAATGCTCATAGATTGACTCTATGTACTGAGCTGGATAAGTCACGTAGTTTGTCATCAACCATCCCCCATATGGACCTACTTGCTGGGGTGCTTGAGTCGCTGGCTGAGGTTGGGGCTGAGGCTGTGGCTGTGGTTGCGGCAGGAACTCATTGTTATTGTAGTAGCTCTTCAACTTGTTGTTGTAATCGGATAATTTTAGCGGTATTGTCCACAAGAGGTGGTGCATTTCTATTGGCAGCGGCATTGGTAGCACGCTTTCCCCTTCTTCAGACTGGAGGGGCTTTGTTAGTCTCGTTGGCGATGCTGGAGGCATTGGCGTTCGTGCATGCAGACCTTTGTAGCGACATCTTCAACAAAGTTCTAATAGTTGAGAAAACACATTAGAACTTACTCTAATAGGCTCTAAGGCAAAACTTAGTCTAAGCAATCATAACTCTGACCTATCAGTTATGATTTCTTATGAAAAATTAAGTAAGTCATCTTTATAAATTAGGGTGTGTTTCTATACTTAGAAAAATAAGCCATCTTTATTATTTTCTAAGTCTGTTTCTCACCATCCTATATGACTTAATTCTCAGGCTCGAAACTCGTCGTGGTTCCAAAGTGAACCATATTGAGAGAGGGATGGAATCAGTAAAATCGTTCCCACTACTATGGCCCCCTAAACTCTCAATATAGAACCCGGTCCATTGATTTGTATCCACCCTCACCGAACTCGGTCATTATTTATTTATTCTAAATTTATTATGATTGTAAAAAAAATCAAACTCATACATGTCATTCAAAAATAACAACTTTATTCATTTGGAAAATATTTTCACTAAGTACAATCATAAATTCAAAGATAAATAAATAAATAAACTATACAAAAAAAAAAATAACTAGGGTAAAATCTTAAAATCAGGATCTTCTACATCTGACCATTCATCTAACATATCATCATCTATTTCTTCATAATCATCATTACTATGTGTAACGACCCAAAATTCACTAATAATGCTTAAAGGCCTTGATTAGTGTGCCGAGAGGGCATAATTGATTTATATGTGATTTAAATGATTTTAATGCATGATTCTATGATAAGCATGCTTATGTGACTATATGTTATAATTGTGGAGACCACATTATTATGCAGATATATTTGCAGCATGCGGCTTGAGGCGATAATAGGGAGCCAGTTAGCGGGAAAGTACCCAATACTTGACTCGGGGCGAGTCAAGGGGTATTTTGGGTATTAGATATTTATTTGGGTTATCAAGTTATGAAAGTAAATAATTGGAGATATACTTGAAGTTAGAGAGTTTAGGAGGGAATATTGGGAAAATTTACCATTTTTCCCTCGGGGACGTTTTTGGTACCCCGAGCCTTTGGATTAACTTAATTAACTAAGGATAGATAAAAAAAAACCAAGGAAAACAGTAGAAACACCTAAACCGACCCTTCCCTCTTCTTTCAGCTCACTCAACTCTCTCTCTCTTAAGGAAACCATGGAAACCAAAGGAAATTCAGCTAGAAACTCAAGTATTTGAGCTAGAATTTTGGGTAATATCTCAGTAGCAAATTGAAGGTTCAGACAAGAATATAAGTAAGCATTGAATAATGATTTTAGCTGTCTAAATTCTGTAGTTTTGGCTAGGTATTAAGTGATCTTGTGTTCTTGATATTGAAGATTGAATTGAGGTTACGGACTTGGGAATTAGCTCAGCAACAACTTGGTGGACCTGTTCTTTAGTAGAAGAAAGTCTCTAATTATGGTTTAGCATTTGAATTCTGGGAATTGTTGGCTGTTCTAGGTAGTTTTTGAGCTTTGGGGTTTCAAGGATTGAAATGTGATTTTGATGAGTTTTTAAGTTAGTTTTCCTATGGGTTTTGTTGCTGGGAGTATATTAGAACTATTGTGATAATTAAAGTATGATATTGGGATGGTTTTGGGTTAAATTGAGTGAGGTTTGGTTGTTAGAAATGGTGATGTGAACACCGCAAATTGGTCATGATCCTGAAAGGCCCAGGCCTCACGCTTACCTCGCTGAAGGTCCTATGGACCCGTGCCTAACTGCCCAAGCCCGCGCCCCCGTCTCGCGAGGCCATCTCGTGAGGCCGTCTTGCAGGCTATGCCTAAGTGTTGTGCCTAGGTACCCAGGCCAATGCCTCCATCTCGTGAGGCCATCTCGCGAGGTCATCTCACAGGCCATGCATAAGTTTCGCTCCTAGGTGCCTAGGCCTACACCTCCATCTCGCAAGGTCGTCTCAATGGATGCCTATAAGTCGCGGCTAGGTGACCAAGCCCGCGCCCCCATCTCGCGAGGCCGTCTCACAGGCCATGCCTATAAGTCACGCCTAGGTGCCCAAGCCCGCGCCCCCGTCTCGCGAGGCCATTTCACAGGCTATGCCTAAGCGTCGTGCCTAGGTGCCCAGGCCCGCACCTCCATCTCGCGAGGCCGTCTCGCAGGCCATACCTAAATGCTGCGCCTAGGTGCCAAGGCCCGCGCCCTCGTCTCGCGAGGCCGTCTCGCAAGCATGCCTAAGCATCGTGCCTGGGTGCCCAGGCCCGCGCCTCCATCTTGCGAGGCCATCTCGCGAGGCTGTCTCACACGCCATGCCTAAATGCCACGCTTAGGTGCCTAGGCTCACGCCCCCGTCTCGCAGGCTATGCCTAAGCGTCGGACCTAGGTGCCCAGGCCCACGCCTCCATCTCGCAAGGCTGTCTCACAGGCCATGCCTAAGTGTCGCGCCTAGGTGCACAGACCCACGCCTCCATCTCGCGAGGCCATCTCGCAGGCCATGCCTAAGTGTCGCGCCTAGGTGCCCAGGCCCGCGCCTCCATCTCGCAAGGCCATCTTGCGAGGCTGTCTCGCAGGCCATGCCTAAGTTCCACGCCTAGGTGCCCAGGCCCCCGCCTCCATCTCTTGAGACCATCTTGCAAGGTTGTCTCGCAAGCCATGCCTAAGTTTCGCGCCTAGATGCCCAGGCCTGCGCCTCCATCTCGCGAGGCCATCTCGCGATGCCGTCTTGCAGGCCATGCCTAAGTGTCGCGCCTAAGTGCCCAGGCCCGCGCCCCCATCTCGCGAGGCCATCTCGCGAGGTCGTCTTGCAGGCCACACCTCTATGATACAAGTATATGCCCCACTGAAGGAGCCCTCCTCCATTTTGCTAAGGAAGGTGTCACCAACAGGGTGCGACTCCCACATGCTTATCTCACTCAAGGTTACAAATCCTCTTAAATTTAGCAAAGTAAAAAGGGGCTTGGAACAAGGGTGTATCTTGAATATACGAGAGCAACCATTAGGTACAAGGTACGCATACGGGAACAGGTTGTACGACCATGAGGAGCACAGAGGCGTAACCCTGACATCCATCTCTGGCAAGTAGTGGAAGTACGAGGAGTGGTGACATGGCCTGCATGTCTCTGACCATATATCAGAGCCAACACCATAACCTTCTGCACCACTACTACCTGTGCCACCACACTGACAATGTACTTGTGTACACTCTGGTCCCCTAGGACCACAATGTATCAAGGGCCATTAGAGCCCACTATAAAAGGGACCACACTTCATCATTGAAGGGGGTTGAAAAACTCTTGTAAAACCAGATTGGTCTATGGGCAATATACGAGTTTTCTTTCTAATTTCTATTTCCTATATGCCACTGTCTGTGGGAAGGATAAGAACCAAAGGCTAGAAACCACCTTAGAGAACATGCAAGTGGTGTTGAATGACCTGTTACAAGGAAAATCTAACATATCTCTTCCTAGGCGAAAAGAGAAAGGACAAGAGGGGGTAGAAACCACAGTCCCAGTGGACGATGGGAGAACTCGACTCTCCACATGTAATACCCCCCAAACAAAGTAGCACAAACTTCCTGGACCACCGAAGTAGCCCTAGAGGCCAGAGCAGAAGAATAATGTTGACCCTTGTAAGGAAGTTGAGGTCACTTCAAGGAAAACACCCTCAAACTTACGAGAAGAACTCAACAAGAAAAGTTCGGATAAAAGGACTACACCTCCTATGGCGCCCTAGGAAGACAAAGGAAAAGGAAATGCTAACCTGTCCACGTTGAGAGACTCCTTGAACAAGAGAAGACAAGACCTAGACACAGAAATGAGGAGCCTCCGGAGCAAGATAATCACCACATCTGGAGGACAAGCCGTCGATGACGAGTTCGACCATGAGTCACCCTTCACTAAGGAAATCCAAGCCATCCAGCTCCCAGCCAACTTCAAGGAGCCTCATATGACCCCATATGAAGGAAAGACAGATCCAAAGTACCATCTGGACGCATTTAACAATCTGATGAAATTAAGGGGAGTTAGTAGCAGGGCCAGATGCCATTGCTTTGCTGTCATGTTGAAAGGACCTGCGTACAAATGGTTCAAAAGAGTCTGGCCAGGGTCCATCAGGTCTTGGCAATAATTTTCTGATGAATTTCTTCAGCAACATCACGCCGTGCGTGATTACACAATGCTGGGCACCAGCCTCACTAACATAAAACAGGGAGAAAATGAGAGTCTAAAGAGCTACATCCACAGGTTCAATATGGAGACCTCCAAGGTAGGGAGCTAAAAATGGCCATCACGGCCGGAGTACGCCTGGGAAGTAAGTTATGGGATAACATGCTTAAGAGAGAGGTCATAGATTTGGATGATTTCTCCGAGCAAGTACAGAAATATATTTGTGTTAAAGATGGTCACGAGATCCTTAAGGCCGGAAAAGACCAGTCCCCACCAAAACCCTCAATCCGGGAAAGCCAAAGCAGTGCAAAGAAGAAGAGGGTCTATGAAGGGACAAGAGATGATCGGCCTCGGAATCCCCAATGCACTGATGAGCGCAAGCAGAGCCCCTACACCTTTTATGCTGACCTCACCCATGCTAGGGAACATATCTTCGTCACGAATGAAAACCAGGTCCCTTTCAGAAGGCCCCCGCCAATGAAAAAAGACTGATCAAAAAGAGACCCCAGTAAATACTGCCAGTATCATAAAGATATCAGCCACACCACCGCAGAATGCACCCATTTGAAAATAGAAATCGAAGAGCTTATACACATGGGAGATTTGGGCAGATACATCTGCAAAGAGAACCAAAGACCAGAAGAAGGAGCATCCTCGCCACGGGAGGTAGCCCCAAAGGTACAAGGAGAAGTCAGGACCATCTTTGAAGGGCCAGGATTCTAAGGCGAATCAAGGAAGGGGTGAGACAAATATGCCAGGGAGGCCATACGAAGTCCACCATCGTGCATCTTAAGTTTGGAGCAACGCCCCCCCAGAGTTTTAAGGGTGAGAATGACTCGATAACCTTCACCGAAGAAGATGCACGGGATGTACATTTCCCCCATAATGACCCCTTGGTGTTGACTGTCCCGCTTGCAAACATGAGGGTGCATCGGATCTTGGTGGATAATGGAAGCTCTATGGACATCCTATTCACCCAGCTTTGGAGAAAATGGGACTAAACATCCGACACCTAAAGCCTTGCAATACCTTCCTATATGGATTTACAGGAGATTCAATACAGCCCCTAGGGGCAATTGAGTTAGCCCTCCTCACCATGGGAGAACAACCCAGAAAAACCACCATAATGGCAAACTTCATTGTGGTAGATTTCACCTCAACCTTCAATGCGGTATTAGGGAGACCCTCCAGAAGAGAATTGAAGGTGATAACTTCTGTGTACCACTTAGCTATGAAATTCCCAACTCTTGGGGGAATAGCAAGCGTGAAAGGAGAGCAGAAGGAAGCGAGGGAATGTTATGACACATCCCTCCACACAGCCATAAAGCCATCAGTGCATGTGGCAATGGTTGTGCGTGAAGGCGCAAGCCCGCACGAGTTGGACCCACGAGTCACGGAAGAACCCAGAGCTGAGCCAGTAGAGGAGTTAGAGGAAGTCACAGTCATGAATGAGTTGTTGAGGAAGTTGAAGATAGGAAGAAACCTTCTGGGTATCGTGAAGGTGAAGCTAGTATTCGCCTGGAGTCACGAGGACATGGTAGGAATAGACCCATCAATCATGTGTCATCACTTAAACATCGACCCAAAAGCAAGGCCTATGAGGCAGAAAAGGAGAGCACTAGATCAAGAAAGATACGCGGCCTTAAAAGAAGAGTTTGGCAAGTTGAAGTCAAATGGATTTATCTGAGAAGCATTCTACCCAATATGGGTGTCAAACCCAGTTTTAGTCCCAAAGCCCAATGGAAAGTGGAGGACTTGTGTGGACTTTACTAACCTCAATAAAGTTTGCCTTAAGGACAGCTTCCCGCTTCCTAGGATAGACCAGTTAGTAGACGCCACGGTGGGGCACGAGCTACATAGCTTCATGGATGCATATTCCGGGTACAACCAAATACCCATGAACCCGGCCGATGAAGTGCACACTTCATTTATAACAGACAAGGGGTTTTGTTTCTACAAAGTGATGCCTTTTGGTTTAAAGAACGTAGGTGCTACTTATCAAAGGCTGGTGAACAAAATGTTTGCGAATCAAATAAGGAGGAATATGGAAGTATACGTGGATGATATGTTGGTAAAGACAAAGAAGGCTAAATAGCTCACAAATGACCTCAGTGAGATGTTCGGCACCCTCTAAAAATTCAGAATGAAGTTAAACCCGCTCAAGTGCACGTTCGGAGTTTCATCAGGGAAGTTCCTGGGTTTTATGGTGAATTCCCGAGGTATCAAGGACAACCCTGAAAAAATCAAGGCATTGCTAGAAATGAGCCCACCACGAAGCAAGAAGGAGATGCAGTGCTTAACAGGGAGAGTAGCAGCCCTCAATAGGTTCATCTCCATATCCACTGACAAATGCCTCCCTTTCTTCAACATCCTAAAAGGGAGCAAAAATTTTGCTTGGGATGAAGATTGTCAGGATTCCTTCACTAAGCTAAAGGTTCACCTTGGAAAACCACCCCTTTTGGCCAAGCTAGAAAAAGGGGGAAATTATACTTGTATTTAGCCGTATTAGAGCATGCTATAAGTGCCGCCTTGGTCAAAGGAGAAAATAAGCAGTAGCAGCCCGTGTACTATGTGAGCAAGCGATTGGCAGACGCGGAAACCCAGTACCGAGAAATAGAAAAGTTAGCATATGCCTTGATAGTGGCTTCACGAAAGTTAAGGCCCTATTTTCACGCTCATGGTATCGAAGTGCTCACCAACACCCATTTGCATCAAGTCTTGCACAAACCGGAAACTTCGGGAAGGTTGTTAAAGTGGTTGATTGAATTAGGTCAATTTGATATCACTTACACCCCCAAGAACCTCAATCAACGGGCAGGTACTCACAGATTTTATAGTCGAGTTTGCAGACTGACCCCATGAGGAGGGAGAAGTAGAAGAGAATGAATCGATGGGTGAAGAGGAAAAGCAGCCTGAAGTATGGAGCCTCCATGTAGACGGGGCATCTAACGAAGGAGGAGTCGGTGCTGGCATAGTGATGACGGGACCTGAGGGGCACAAGATGTATTGCGCCTTAAGATTCAGATTCAAAGCTTCCAACAACGAACCATAATATGGGGCATTGTTGGCTAGCCTGCAGCTAGCTAAGGAGTTAAAGGTAACCCATTTGCATGTCTTTACAGACTCACGGCTGGTAGTGTTTCAGGTGAAGGGTGAATATCAAGCTAGAGGCCCAAAAATGGTTGCATATCTCTCCAAAGTGAAGGGGTATTTGGATCAGTTCAAAAAATACACCATAGAACAGATCCCAAGGGAGCAAAACATAAACGTCAATGCTCTCACGAAACTCGCCTCTACTCGAGATGAAGACACGCTTGAGTCCATCCCTGTCGAATACCTCTCCAAGCCGAGCATAGTAGAAGAAAATATTCACATGGTCAATAGCCCTAAGGAGTCATGGTTTGTACCCATCTTGAGGTACTTAAATGATGGGACCTTGCCTTTGGATAAAAAAGATGTCTGTAAGCTGACTTACAAAGCCGCCCAATACACCCTAGTAGATGGAGTCTTATATAAGAGAGGCTTCTCTACCCCGTTCCTACGATGCGTAGATAAGGTAGAGGCTTTAAAAATTCTGCAAGAGATACACGAAGGGGAATGTGGAAATCATGCTGGGGGCAGTCCACGGCAAAAAAGGCCATCCACCAGAGGTATTATTGGCCTACCATGGAGAAGGACACGGGCGATTTTGCGAAAAGGTGTGACAAGTGCCAAAGGCATGCAAATTACCCCAGACAGTCACCAAATGAGCTGGTGAGCATGACCAGTCTGTGGCCCTTCGATGTGTGGGGGATTGACTTGATTGGAGTGTTGCCAGCAGGGAGAGGAGGAGCAAAATACGCGGTTGTAGCAGTCGATTACTTTACTAAATGGGTGGAAGCAAAGCCTCTAGTCAACATAAGGGCTAAGCAAATCACCACCTTCGTCAATAAATTTATCGTCTGCAGGTTTGGAGTACCCTACAAGATCATCTTCGACAATGGGACGCAATTTGAAGGAGGAGTATTCGAACAATATTGCAAGGAAAAGGGAATCAAGAGGAGTTTCTCCGTTGTAGTACACCCACAAGCCAATGGACAAGTGGAGGCCATCAACAAGATCCTAAAAAGGAACCTGAAACCAAAGTTGGAAAAGTTGAAAGGGGCCTGGGTCAAAGAACTTCCCAATGTGCTTTGGGTCTACAGGACCACACCTCGTTCCACCATGGGAGAGACGCATTTTGCCTTAGCCTATGGCTGCGAGGTTGTCCTTCCAATAGAAATGAAAATCAACTCCATCCGCATACAATCATATGATGACCAGGCTAACATCGCACCATTAGCCAAAAATTTGGACCTGTTGGAAGCAAGGAGAGAAAGGACACAACTAAGGCTGGCAACATATCAGCAACGAGCCGCAAGATACTATAATTCAAGGGTGCGAGAGAGGGCGTTTAGGGTTGGAGACCTCGTGTTAAGGAAAGTCCTACCCAACACTCGAGACTCGAGCGCAGGTGTGTTAAGGGCAAACTGGGAAGGGCCCTACCAAGTTTCCCAGGTTGTGCCCCCTAACACCTACAAGCTCGCACGCTTGGATGATACCATGGTACCTATAGCATGGAACGCGGAACTTCTAAAGAAATATTATCAGTAAGACCTCCATGTTGAGGCAAGAATGTCATTGTTCTGTCTAACGTGCAAGTTAAATGTAATAGCTGTAAGTTCAACTTGGACTTCTTAATAGGTAGTAAGAACGAAGTCACATTAAGTTACCATGTACTTCACCTGTTTCCAATGAATATGTTGTGACATTAAATGAATATGTATTAAAGATTCTTGTTTAAGCAAAATGATTATCAAAATGCGTGAATGGAATGATCAAAGTGCCTGCCAAAATAAATCTTGCCAACCACTTGGGAGGCAGAGTATATAGCAAAAAAAGAGGGTCCTAAACAAGACCCTTATATCCTCAAAAAGACTCCTTATCAATAAAGAAGAATACCTGGCAAGACATCACTTGAGTTCATGAGGATTAGCTACCCTTATGAACATCAAGGAAGTCAAAAGGTCCTACAAGAAAAGCCTCCTAATAAAGGCAGATGCTTCCACGAGAGGAAGTGCCTCAGGAAGAGCACCCATCAATAAGCCTAGAGCAGCCACCAAGTCATCTAACCAAAAAGGGTCCTAAAAGAGCACCCATCAATAAGCCTAGAGCGGCCACCAAGCCGTCTAGCCAAAAAGGGTCCTAAAAGAGACCCTTGCAAAAATAGTACTATGAATAATGACGAGAATGACATTTCTCGCAAGAAATAATAAGCGCGTGCAAAAGTATATAAAAGGATAACTAGAACCCAAAGGGCCAACATATCCTTATAGATACAATCAAGAGGCACCAAAGAGAGACCAATCGAACCCCTTCGTATGGGCTCCAAATGACCTCAGGCATGATAAATAAAAAAGTATATATATAAAAAAAAAAAAAAGAACCTATCGAACCCCATTTTGTGGGCTCAAAAGGACCTCAAACATAGAGGAACAAAAGCAAATAATCGCATATATATACAAAAAAAAAAAGGTAAAAAAAAGGAGTCGCAATAATGTAACAGGACTTATAAAAGTTCCAAAAAAAAAAATTAATTAAATAATAAGCTCAAGTGAGCATACAGCCAAATCAAATTAAATGATAAGATCGCAGAAGCAGAATCTCAGGGCCTCATGCCGCGGGCATTCCACTCAGCCACCCTGGCAACGGCCTGCTCACCAAAGGAGGAGAAATCGAAGTTAGGATTTTTCCTCCACATTCCATAGAGGGTGCACTCTATGGATTTGTACTCGATTTCAGCCAAATTCGCCTCTAGGAGAGTGACCCTCTCCTGCAACGTTGCGACCTTAGCTTCTGCTCCACCAAGATCGGCCTCTAGGCAAGCAACCTTCTCCTGCAGCATCACGGTATTGGCATTCTCCCTCTTCTTCTTTTTCGATGATGAAGAGGCCTTCGCCAGGGCCTTCTCAAGCTTAAGCTTGGTGTTAGTAAGTTCCCTCTCGAGCCCCTGAACCTTGACTGTTAGACGGTCCCTTTCGGCATTCGACGAGGAGAGGTCCTGCGCCAAGTCGGCAAAGCGTTGGGCCACTGTATAATTCTGCACAAGAAAAATAATTATAATGATGATGAGCAAAAAAAAGGGGGTAAGGCCAATGTAAGATGCATGAATTCACCCAAGTGGTGGAGCGCACAAGAGTCTCCCCAAGCTCTAACATGGAAAAATTCCCGAGATTTCTCCAATCAGTCTCGGGAAGACCCTCGGCAACCCGGGTATATCGTTGCCCATAAGAGGTTGCCATACGACCCACCCAAGGTGCCCCCTCCGAGTCAGGGGTGCCTAGCTAGGTAGGGACAGATGACCCACTCACCGAAGGAGGAGGGGCGCAGGAATATCAGGAAAATAAGCCCCCGACGAACCAGGATTGAGGGAAGCATGAGGGAGAGCATCGTAGTCCTCAGAAAAGGGACAGACGAAGCCCCTCAGCATGGCCTGTTGATCGTGGGAGTGAGAGGTCATGTCATGGTCCATAAGGGCCAAAGGAGGGCACCCCTTGGGAGACAAAGATGATCGACGAGGTCGTCTGTGTTCTGGGGAAACCTCCTCAAGCACCCACTCTGCATCGCCTCCATCAGAGTGATGCTCAACTAGAGGCCCCTTCTTCCTTCGCTCGAAAATGTGCCACAACACATCAGGATCTGAAACCACAGACAAGTTGTAGCAGTTCAGGTTTGCCACAATGAAGAGGCGAGTGGCCATTTTCAGGGCAGGATCGGCATCGAGGATTTTGTCCACTGGCGATGCCTCCGACTAGGGAATGTAAGGGTCACCGAAATCCTCTGCACAATCAACACAATTGCAAATATATGCATAAATTCTAGAATAACCAATTCAAAGCAAAAGGACAACAAGCTTGAAGCACTTACTTGGGGACGAGCGAAAGTTTTCGTGTACGTAAAGGGGACCTTTTACGAAGCAAAAGTCCTGCTTCAAGGACCCCGGGTTTGAAACAGAACCCTCTATGAGGAAAACCTAGGAGTTGGTCTTCTGTAAGAAATAAAAGCCTTTGGATTTTGGGGTTGGCATGAGATTATACATAAAGTTCACCTCCCGAGCCGTAGGAGCACGCTAGTTGAGCTCAACGAATGCCATGTATAGGCAACTTAGGGTCAGCCAGCTGTTAGGCGCCAGTTGGAGCGGGGCAAGGTCAAAGTGATTGAGTATCGTGACAAAAAACGGGTGCAGAGGAATGGTCCCACCCACTTTCAGGATATGCTCGCTCATGGCCACGCACCCCTAAGGGGGATTATCGGCCCGGCAGGTATTGGAAGGAACAAACAACTGGTATTCCTTGCCAATGCGATATTTCGAAGATATCTCCAACAGTCGATTCTCCGACACGTTGGACACAATGGAGGACGCTAGTAAAGGACCAGAATTTTGCGCCTCGGAAGCCACCTGTCGCCGTACTCTCTTTATCATATCTGCAAAACCAAAAGAAAAATGTGAGGTAGAAACATGGCACCTTACCCTCCATTTTTTCTTCCTAGCAAGGGTCTTCCACCGAGGTGCGGAGTGTAAGAGCGCTATGCAAGGGTGGATCGAAAATAAGGGTTGAGGGGAGCCTGGGATGACCCCATGGCAATCATAAGGGGAAAACAGGGCAGGAGGTTCAGGCGAGAGATTTCCCTCCATGAACTCTAACTCCATCTACAGATCTAAAAGGGTCACCCTAAGGTTCGCTATATGGTCGCTAAGGTCAAGGGGGAAAGAAACTTTGTCGCCCCTCAAAACTGAGTCTATTTCGCTCTCCACCACCCATATTTTACGTCTAAGTTTAGCCATATGCTCAAGGTGATGCATACGGGCCTGCCTCAAAGTGTCATAGTCTTGGTAAGGGTTGTTTTCGGGGGACTCCGAGTCTGAAGATAAGTCTACAAACTCGACCCCCGGAGGAGCACCAGATGATCCCTCACATGCCATAGGACCTCATCTCTTAGGAAATTAAGGTGCACGTGTAAATGAGAGGATTGCTACAAAACACAAAGGAATGAGCTCAAAACCTCTAGGCACAAGCGCTCTAAAATGACCAACTACGGGGTATAAAGGAGGGTGTGTAAGTGGGTTAACTCACAACGAGCTCCGGCCAAGGCAACCCATCCCAAGTGGTGCTAATTTAGACCCACTGAGCATAAGAGAGAAAGAAAGTATACCTCAAGTAAGTAAAATCGAGCGTTGTCATGGTCAAAAGGAGGCCGAGGGTCAAAAACACTGTCGCGGTCGAAGAGAAGCAAAGGGTCGAAAGTACGTGTCTGCAAAAACAAAAGAAAAGGTTGTTTTAGTCCCCAAGTACCTACATGGATATTGGCAAAAAATAAATGGACTCAAATAATAAAAGAAAAAGATAGCAAAAGTGAAGTTGTGGGGGATTGAACCCCTTACCTCTTGAAAGGAGTAAGGATTCCAAAACCACTAAGCTAAAGAGATCAAGTGTAAATAATAGGCTAGATATGAAGGCCTATTTATAGGAACCATAGGCTCATCTTAGCCATCGAACCCAAGTCCTGATCAATGGTCCAGAAGGGAGCATGACACTAGCCTTGGGACCAGCGAATCACAATGATGGGCTTACATTCACCCTTAAAATCTCGCGGACATCCTGAATGCATCTCACCTTGAAGTCCATAAGAGAGCCTGAAAACTCTCTCATAGACTGGGGGGCAAGTGTGAACACCACAAATTGGATATGATCCTGAAAGACCCAGGCCTCACGCTTACCTCACTGAAGGTCCTATGGACCCGCGGCTAAGTGCCTAGGCCCGCACCCTTGTCTCACGAGGCCATCTCGTGAGGCCGTCTCGCAGGCTATGCCTAAATGTCGCACCTAGGTACCTAGGCCCATGCCTCAATCTCGCGAGGCCATCTCACGAGGTCGTCTCAATGGATTTCTATAAGCTGCGCCTAGGTACCCAGGGCTACACCCCCATCTCGAGAGGCCATCTCGCGAGGCCGTCTCGCAGGCCATGCCTAAGTGTCGCGCCTAGGTGCCCAGGCCCACGCCTCCATCTCGCGAGGCTGTCTCGCAGGCCATGCCTAGGTGCCCAGGCTCGTGCCTCCATCTTGTGAGGCCATCTCGCGAGGCCGTCTTGCAGGCCATGCCTAAGTGTCGCGCCTAGGTGCCCAGGCCCCCGCCTCCATCTCGCGAGGCCATCTTGAGAGGCTGTCTCGCAGGCCATGCCTAAGTGTCGCGCCTAGGTGCCCAGGCCCGTGCCTCCATCTCGCGAGGCCATCTCACAGGCCATGCCTAATTGTCTCGCCTAAGTGCCCAGGCCCGCGCCCCCATCTCGCGAGGTCGTCTTGCAGGCCATGCCTCTATGATACAAGTATATGCCCCACTGAAGGAGCCTTCCTCCATTTTCTAAGAAAGGTGTCACCAACGGGGCATGACTCCCACATGCTTATCTCACTCAAGGCTACAAATCCTCTTATATTTAGCAAAGTAAAAAGGGGCTTGGAACAAGGGTGTATCTTGGATATACGAGAGCAACCATTAGGTACAAGGTACGCGTATGGGAACAGGTTGTACGACCATGAGGAGCACAGAGGCATAACCCTGACATCCTTCTTTGGCAAGTAGTGGAAGTACGAGGAGTGGTGACATGGCATGCATGTCTCTGACCATATATCAGAGCCGACACCACAACCTTCTACAGCACTACTACCTGTGCCACCACACTGACAGTGTAGTTGTGTACACTCTAGTCCTCTAGGACCACAATGTATCAGGGGTCATTAGAGCCCACTATAAAAGGGACCTCACTTCATCATTGAAGGGGGTTGAAAAACTTTTGTAAAACCAAATTGGTCTAAGGGAAATATACGAGTTTTCTTTCTAATTTCTATTTCCTATTTGCCATTTTCCTTCAAGTTTCTATACCTTCATTTGTGTTCATTAAATATTGATTTAAGTTTTTGAGTTTACCATCCATATTTCATTGACGAGTTCTTACCATCAACAGGTGATTTATCTGGGTTTGAAGGGGTCGGGTCACGGCTCTGTTCTTGGTGTGTCGCAGCCCTCTAGAACAGGTGGGAGCTGAAGAAGAAGAAGGGCCACGGCATGGGAAGTGCTTGGCCGTGACCCATGTCTATTTTTTGGGGAGGCTGGGCCTCTGGATGGAGGTGAGCTGTGGCATAGAGGACTTAGGGTCGCGTCTCTTAAGGGAATTTTTGGCTTTGAGGAGGTTTTACGTGTAGGGACCTAACCTAGGGTGCTCGGGATTGATTCCACTACCGTGTTTGGTGGAATTTGATGTTCTGAAGGCTAGAACTTAGACCAAAAACCTTTATTCAATTATTATTGATGGAATTCCTTATCTTGGTTATGACTAGGTGTACGCTAGGGCTCAGGAAAGGGATCGTGCTCAAGGGTCATTTCTCGTAATCAAAGCGTTTAGAGTTAAAGGTAAGAAAACTGCACCCGGTTGTGAGTTATGATGGGACTAAGGGTTTCCTTATACATGTATGCATTATTGTATGATGGTATTATGCCATGTGAATATAAAACAAACAGCCTAAGAGTGTCGGAGTTAATGTTGGCGCACAGGGCGCGGCTCAGCCACTGGTAGCTGAGGACAGCTTAATATTCACTGAGCTTGGTTTAAGCGGACCGAAGTCAATGGGGTTAACAGAGGGTACAGTCTAAGGGCGTTGACCCTGATTATTATATGACTTAGTTGTTATTGTTGATTTAATGAGTTTGGGTATGCCAAATGTCTGACTATGTTAATGTTATGTATGATTGAGTATACGGTTATGTTTTATAAGTTATCTGGTTATTGTCATTCATCATGCTGTGATAATATGGTTTTCTTGCTGGGCCTTGGCTCACGGGTGCTACGTGGTGCAGGTAAAGGCAAGGGTAAGCTTAATCAGCTCTGATTTGGAGAGCTCTAGAGGCTGAATGTACATAGTCAGCTGCTCAGCCGCCACGGTCGAGGGATGGACAGGAATAGGAGAACTTTAAATGTTTGTTTTGCCCTTAGAGCGGCCAGTGGTTGTATATATCCGAAAATTTTGTAAACTATCCTTTAAACTCAATTACTTTTGGGATCCCATGTATAAAGCGTTTATTTAAATGAAATGTATCTTTTGTGACTAAAACCTTTTAACCCTAGTTCATTAATACTTAGTGACACATTTTCAACTAAACGACTTGATTAACAAGTCTTGTACCATTATAAAGACACAGTGTAACAGTCTTGGCTACCCAGGGCATTACAACTTGGTATCAAAGCATCCTAGGTTTAAAGGTTCCTGAAGACCAGCTAGACATGTACATTCACTGCTAAAGACAAGCTCAACTCAGGTTTTGGTAAATGTGTATACATGTTTATATGCTTAAGTGATTGGAAAGAGCTATGATTGTTGTTATCTGTTGGATTAATAGGGAGCATGAGATACTGATAGGGCCTAGCCCTTGACTGTTGTGTGATAATATTGAGCCGTGCCTATTAGCATTGCCATGCATGTAAATAAATATTTGGAATGGTTACTTGTATATTGCTGATATATGGATGAATACATGGATAAATGTTTATATTTTCATTGTTGTATGATAATGTTGAGGCATGCCTATTAGCATCACTAGTGCATGTGGATGAATTGTTATGTCTTGATTGTTTGTGTTTGGTGGATTTCCAATGGTGGATTATGGAAAGACTATTACCCTATCATCATAGTCTGATCGTCGAGTCGTTGATTGTAGATTAACTTGGATAGCTATGCATCCAAGGCGATCTACATGACTAGTCGGCGCCAGGTCCGAGACTAAAGATGATGAACAAGGCCAGAACCCTCTGCTAGTCCCTGAGAACTGGCAACAGATTATGACAGATATGCAGGCCCAACTTCAGACCCAAGATGAACAGATCTGTCTTTTAAGGCAGCAGGCTCCATCAGGGAGTGATGCACCCATTGTGCCACCTGTAGTGGTACCAGTTGTTCCGCCAGAGGAAGTGGGGAATAGGTGGGAGTCGTAATATGAGCGGTTCCAGAGGCAGCTTCCTCCAATCTTTGAGGGAGGACCTGATCCACTGAAGGTTGAACAGTGAATGACTATGATTACTGCTATCCTGGATTTCATGAGGGTAGAAGGTCATGACAGAGTGGCCATTGCCACATATATGCTGAGAGAGGATGCCCGCATTTGGTGGGAGGTGGCATCACAGACTAGAGACGTTAATACTTTGAGTTGGGATGGGTTCAAGGACTTGTTCAGTCAGAAGTACTATAATGTTGCCATCAGGGCAGCAAAGGTAAATGAATTTGTGGGATTAGTACAGCGCAACATGACAGTTACTGAGTATGCCCTGAAGTTTGACAAACTTGTGAAGTTTGCACCAGATCTCGTGCCTACAGATGCAGCTAGGCAGAACAAGTTTATCAGAGGGCTTAATGCTATGATAGCCCGAGATGTGAGAATTACAAAAGTACCTGGGGTTATGACCTATGCTCAGGCTGTTGAGAAGGCTTTTGCCGCTAAGGAAGCAGAGAATAAGATTTAGAGGGAGAGTACTGCGAGGCGAGAGGGGCGCAGAGCGGTGCCTCCATATACAGGGTCTGGTAGGGGCGGAGGCCCTTGTGATCAGAAAAGGAACACCCCTGACGCCTCGATTTCTCTTGGTCCTGATAGGAGGGGTCGAGGTACTCAGGGTGGCCGTCAGGGAGGCAGTGACATATGGAGGAGTTACCCAAAATGCACGAGGTGTAGAAGACGCCATCAGGGCGAGTGTCGGGCCAAGGCTTACTTTGTGTGCGGGACAGTGGGACACCTGAAGAAGGATTTCCCAATAGTGAAGAAGGGGGAAGCAAGGAAGGTGGACAGCTTGACTCCAAATCAAGTGTTCACCTTGACACAAGCAGAGGTCGAGGCTAGTCCCTCGGTGATGACAGGTCAGCTTTCTAGCACTGGCTCTCCTTTTACTGTATTGATTGACTCAGGTGCTACACATTCATTTGTTTCTACTAAGGTGATTGATAGATTGTGTAGACCTAGTGAGTACCGTACTGCGAGGTTTGGGACTATATTGCCTACTGAGGAACTGGTAGTTTCTAGAAGGTGGATTAGGGCATTGCCAGTGATGGTTGGTAGTAGAGAGCTTTCTGTAGATTTGATTGATCTAGATATGGAGGACTTTGACATGATCTTGGGCATGGATTGGCTGGTCAGATATGGGGCTACTATTGATTGCAGGAAAAAAATGGTGACTTTTGAGCCTGAGGGAGAAGATCCCTTTGTGTTCGTGGGTACGGTATATGGACCCCGTGTACCCATGATATCAGCATTGAGAGCCAGATATTTATTACAAGGAGGATGTATATGTTTTCTGGCTAGTGTGGTGGATACTACTAGAGTTTTGCCAACAAGGCCGGGAAACTCTAGATTGGTTTGTGAATTCTTGGATGTATTTCCTGAGGATCTACCAGGACTTCCGCCGCACAGGGGGTTCAGCAGTGTCAAGGGCACCAAACAGGATGGCACCGGTAGAGTTGAAGGAATTGAAGATACAGTTACAGGAACTTCTATATTTAGGGTTCATCAGGCCTAGCTACTCACCATGAGGTGCTCCAGTTTTGTTTGTAAAGAAGAAGGACGGGACTTTGAGGATGTATATAGACTACAGAGAATTGAACAAGTTGACCATCAAGAATAAGTACCCTCTACCAAGGATCGATGACTTGTTTGATCAGCTGCAGGGAAAGACGGTGTTCTCAAAGATTGATCTTTGATATGGTTATCACCAGCTGAGGATCAAGGATGAGGTTATACCGAAGACGGCCTTCCGAATGAGGTATGGCCACTATGAGTTTCTGGTCATGTCGTTTGGTTTGACCAATGCCCCGGCAGCCTCTATGGACTTAATGAACAAGGTGTTCAAGGACTTCTTGGATCAGTTCGTCATTGTCTTCATCGACGACATCTTAGTGTACTCCAGTTCAGAGGCAGATCATGAGCAACATCTTCGACAGGTCTTGCAGAGGTTAAGGGAACATCGGTTATATGCCTAGTTTTAAAAAAAAATGAGTTTTGGCTACCAGAAGTGACCTTTCTTGGACACATAGTCGACGCGGATGGGATCAAGGTGGATCCATCTAAGGTAGATGCAGTGAAGGATTGACCGAGGCCAAGGAACACCTCGGAGGTTCAGAGTTTTCTCGGGTTAGCAGGTTACTATCGACGGTTTGTGGAAGGGTTTTCAAAGATTGCTGCACTGATGACAGAATTGACACGGAAGAATCAGAAGTTTGTTTGGTCAGAGAAGTATGAGAACAGTTTCTAAGAATTGAAGCGACGACTTATTACTGCACCTATGTTGAGTCTTCCTTCGGAGGAAGGAAAGTTTGTAGTATATTGTGATGCATCAAGATTAGGTTTGGGTTGTGTGTTGATGCAGAATGAGAAGGTTATAGCTCATGCATCATGATAGTTGAAGGAGTATGAGCAGCGGTATCCTACCCATGATCTAGAATTAGCAGCAGTGGTATTCGTATTGAAGGTGTGGTGACATTACCTGTATGGGGAGAAGTACGAGATATACACTAATCACAAGAGTTTGAAGTATTTCTTCACTCAGAAGGATCTGAACATGAGACAGAGGCGTTGGTTAGAGTTGGTAAAGAACTATGACTGTGACAATCTTTACCACTCAGGGAAATCCAATGTAGTGGCGGATGCATTGAGCCAGACGGGCTCGGGGCAGTTATTTAGTTTTGTTCAGATTTCCAGAGAGTTGGCTGATGAGATGACCAGGGCATTGATAGAACTGATGGTGGGCCAATTGGCCAATGTTACCTTGTAGTCAACCCTATTAAAGTGGATCAAGGAGGGTCAATTGGTAGATACACAGTTACAGGAGATTAGGGAGAATGTCTTAGCGGGGGTAGCTAAGGACTATTCTATTTCTGAGGTTGGTATGCTACAGCATCAGGGGCGGATTTATGTTCCAGTTGATGTAGGGATCAGACGAGAGATACTAGATGAGTCTCATACCACACTGTACTCACTTCATTCGGGTACCACGAAGATGTATCAGGATCTACGGACATTATATTGGTGGCCTGGTATGAAGAAGGATATAGTGGAGTACGTGGCCAGGTGTTTGACCTGCCAGCAGGTGAAAGCTGAGCATCAACGACTAGTGGGGTTGCTTCAGCCTTTGGGTATTCCTGAGTGGAGATGGGAGGATGTTACAATGGACTTTGTGGGAGGTTTACCCAGGACTGTGGGGCTTTGTGACTCGGTGTGGGTGATAGTGGACAGATACACCAAGTCAGGTCATTTTCTTCCAGTGAAGTCAACTTATACCGTAGACCAGTATGCAGAATTGTATGTGAGGGAGATTGTACGTCTCCATGGGGTTCCTAAGTATATTGTGTTAGATCGGGATCCTATCTTCACCTCCAAGTTTTGGGGTAGTTTGCAGAAAGCCATGGGGACTCAGTTGAAGTTTAGCACAACCTTTCATCCTTAGACTGATGGATAGTTTGAGAGGACGATTCAGGTGTTGGAGGATATGCTTAAGGCATGTGTGATTGACTTTGAGGGATCTTGGAGTAAGTATCTCCCGCTGATTGAATTTTCATATAACAACAGTTATCAGTCGACGATTGGAATGGCTCCATATGAGATGTTATATGGGAGGAGATGTAGATCACCCATTCATTGGGATGAAGTGGGTGAGAGGAAGTATTTGGGGCCAAACATAGTCCAGAAGACTAATGAAGCTATTGAGAAGATCCAAGCTATAATGCTTGCTTCACAGAGTAGGTAGAAAAGCTACGCTGATCCTAAGCGTAGGGACGTGGAGTGCCAGGTTGGGGACCATGTGTTTCTGTGAGTTTCACCACTGCGTGGGGTGAGGAGGTTTGGGAAGAAGGGCAAGTTGAGCCCTTGATTTATTGGACCTCTTGAGATCCTAGAGAGGATCGGGCAGGTGGCTTACAGGTTGGCTTTACCACCATCGATGTCAGGAGTTCATGAAATATTCCATGTTTCTATGCTTTGAAAATACATCTCAGATACGACACATGTGTTGAAGTATGAGGACTTGGAGACCGGTTCAGATATTAGACCAAAAGGAGACCGGTTCAGATACGGAATAAGACAATTCCTCTAGTTAAAGTGTTATGGAGGAATAGCAGGTCGAGGAAGCGACTGGGAGCTTGAGTCAGCAATGCGGGATCAGTCTCCCAAGTTATTCAGGTAAATTTCAAGGCTAAATTCTCAGGAGGAGGGGATAGTTGTAACGACCCAAAATTCACTAATAAGGCTTAAGGGCCTTTATTAGTGTTTCGGGAGGGCATAATTGGTTTATATGTGATTTAAATGATTTTAATGCATGATTCTGTGATAAGCATGCATATGTGACTATATGTTATAATTGTGGAGACCACATTATTATGTGGATATATTTGCATCATGCGGCTTGAGGTGATCCTAGGGAGCCAGTTAGCAGGAAAGTCACAACGGGACCCAATACTTTACTCGGGGCGAGTCAAGGGGTATTTTATGTATTAGATATTTATTTGGGTTATCGGGTTATGAAAATAAATAATTGGAGATGTATTTGAAGATTAGGAGGGAATATTGGGGAAATTTACCATTTTTCCCTCGGGGACGTTTTTGGTACCTCGATCCTTAGGATTAACTTAATTAACTAAGGATAGATAAAACAAAACCAAGGAAAACAGTAGAAACACATAAACCGACCCTTCCCTCTTCTTTCAACTCACTCAACTCTCTCTCTCTCTTAAGGAAACCATGGAAACCAAAGGAAGATTCAGCTAGAAACTCAAGGATTTGAGCTGGAATTTTGGGGAATATCTCCGTAGCAAATTGAAGGTTCAGACAAGAATCTATGTAAGCATTGAATTATGATTTTAGCTATCTAAATTCTATAGTTTTGGCTGGGTATTAAGTGTTCTTGGGTTCTTGATATTGAAGATTGAATTGAGGTTAAAGACTTGGGAATTAGCTCAGCAACAACTTGGTGGACCTGTTCTTCAGTAGAGGTGAGTCTCTAATTATGGTTTAGCACTTGAATTCTGGGAATTGTTGGCTGTTCTAGGTAGTTTTTGAGCTTTGGGGTTTCAAGGATTGAAATGTGATTTTGATGAGTTTTTAATTTAGTTTTCCTATGGGTTTTGTTGCTGGGAGTATATTAGAACTATTGTGATAATTAAAGTATGATATTGGGATGGTTTTGGGTTAAATTGAGTGAGGTTTGGTTGTTAGAAATGGTGATTTTTCTGGATTCGAAGGGGTCGGGCTGCGACACACAGTCGGGCCGCGGCTCTGTTCTTGGTGTGTCGCGGCCCTCTAGAACAGGTGGGAGCTGAAGAAGAAGGGCGGGCCACTGCATGGCAAGTGCTGGGCCACAGCCTGTGTCTGTTGTTTGGGGAGGCTGGGCCTCTGGATGGAGGCAGGCCGTGGCACAGAGGGCTTAGGGTCGCGGCTCTTGAGGGCATTTTTGGCTTTGAGGAGGTTTTAGGTGCGAGGACCTAACCTAGGGTGCTCGAGATCGATTCCACTACCGTGTTTGGTGGAATTCGATGTTCTGAAGGCTAGAACTTGGATCGAAAACCTTTATTCAATTATTATTGATGGAATTCCTTATCTTGGTTGTGACTAGGTGTACGCTAGGGCTCGGGAAAGGGATCGTGCTCAAGGGTCATTTCTCGTAATCAACGCGTTCAAAGTTAAAGGTAAGAAAACTGCACTCGGTTGTGAGTTATGATAGGACTAAGGGTTTCCTATACCTGTATGCATTATTGTATGATGGTATTATGCCATGTGAATATAAAACAAACGGCCTAAGAATGTTGGAGTTAATGTTGGCACACAGGGCGCGGCTTAGCCACTAGTACCCAGGGCGTTACACTATGAGCCTCGAAACTACCTCATTGAATATTCATTAAGATATTATGCTTTTGTTCATTAGTGAATTGAAATTCAAACTTAGAGGTAAACTTAAGTATAAGAAAACAATATCTCATGGCTACCGATAAATCATCTTCATCAACCATAGTCTCCCATAGTTCTTCTAATTTTGAAACTACAATAGGAAAATCCTTAAAAAGCCTAATTGCTAGGACATGTTGTTCCATAGCTCTCATCATAATTTGCTTAGTAGTTTGAAGGTGAACTATCCCCTTGTGAAATAAGATCAATCTTTGAGTGATACTTTCTAGCACTCTTATTATATTCCTTGGCTCTTTAATCATCTTAAATGCCTTAATGACTCGGATATCATGATAGGTCAAAGCTCCATTCATTTTGATTGAAAACATAATGACTAAAACGTTAACTATTAACATAAACACAATAATCATAACATAAACACTTACATTGGCAGTTAGATCTGGAGCTTGTGCGTGTGTATCAAGGAGAACTTCATGCATATGAACTGTGGGCACTAATACCAATTGTAATGCCCCAACTAATACTAAGACCTTGGACCATTAAAAACTATTAAGACGTAACTACTATTTTGTAATACATTCAAGAAATAATAGAAGTTTATTATAAAAATCCAAAATACGAGATTCCAATGTTTTTTACATAAAAATATTAAAGAAAACATAACCTTTAATTAATTGTTCAAAAATTAATTGCGGAAAAATAAATACATAAATTGAAAAGACTCAAAATATAAACTTCATCATCGATCTTCCACCAGTCCATCCATTCAGTCCATCCCCAATTCACATGCCAAAGCTGCCATGAATTTGTCCCGCCTTCCAAGCTTATTTTCCTGCACCATCTAAAATAAACGGAATGAGCCTAATGCCCAGCTAGGGAAATCTACTAAACATACCATAAATCATAAGTCTATATCATAAAACATATGATGTAAATACGTAAATTATAAAAATATAGGACTACAATATTAATGGTCATTAACTCATTACCGTAGTATGTGATAAAACCATCTAGGTCCTCAGTCTACTAATCGAGGTAGGTTAAATCACAAAATAGTATATGACAACCCATCTAGGTCCTCTGTCTACTAATCGAGGTAGGGTAAATTATAACTCTAATCTACGATAATGATAAAAATCTTGGGATTTGATTTGCTATCTAAGCAACTATAATACCCAAGTGACTATAACATAAAACATATTCATATACAAATATAACATATTAACATAACAGAACATATCATATAAACATATCATAACACATATAATCTAACCTAATTTCCTTACCAAAAACCGGGATATTGGAGACAAGAACGGGATTGGAAAACTCCTAAAACCAAACAGTAAGAATCATAAGTTTCTAAAGAAATGGAGATGAAATGATATCTAAACCATCAAGATAGAAACTTACCAAAAACCTTAAGTTTCAAGAAACTTAAACACCTAATCAAAAGCCATAATAACAAGTTAGGATCTGAAAGAAAATGAAAGAAAACAAAAGAACTATAATGAACTAACCCCGAGGATATGAATACCTTGGATGGACTAGAACTCCAATCTACACCTCAATACCGAAATATCACTCTATCTTACTTCCCAAGTGTTTAGAAAAGCTTAGATTGAAAAGCTTTTAAATCCCAAAACCCTAGTGTTTTCTCTCTAGAATAAACTTAGCAGCTTGGAGGCTCTGAAGAGTACTTGAATGATGAATGAAATGGCTGAGTACTAGGTCCTAATTATAGAGTTCAAGGAGTGAAACTAACCCCTTTTAAAAAGAATAAATAAATGAATATTAATTGAATAAATTTGAATTTTCGATTCAACAGATGCCCAGAACTCGGTCAAAACGTTCAAGAGCAAGTCCAAGTTGTTGAGGGTTGTTTCTAATTCGGTTCCACAAAATTTCAAAAGCATCACAAAGGGTCTATATATCGCCCCCTATAGGCGATATATCACCTGCCTCTATGTCCCGAGCCTTCGTGGTTTCGTTCGTGTGAAGTCGACGTGTTTTCCGTATCAAACATAGGTGACATATCGACCCCTATAGCTGCGATATATCGGCATACACTGATATTTTAAACACATTTTTGCACACTTTCAGCATATTAGAAGTTTGTTAAAACAACCTTGACTGAGTAAAACGTGATCCTAATAGCTGCTGGAAGGTTCTAGAGCTTCTAGATCTATTTTTTATTAATTTATCATCTAAAAATCCTTAAATCCTTAATAAACATGCATGTGACAAGTGTCACATTCTTAATTATTCTATCTAAACCTTAGGTTATAGTAAATAATATTTCTAGGACCAGCTTTATTAATCAAACCTTATGTTAAAATTAATATTTCTAAACTATAGGTTAAACTTATAAAATCCATAACTATTTCTATGAGTTTCCAACTAAATCCCGGCTTGAACCAATAATCACGAAAACTAAAATACTACTACTGCTACTGCTGCTACTGCTACTGCTGCTGTTGCTACTACTGCTACTGCTACTGCTGTTGCTGCTGCTACTGCTGCTACTACTGCTACTGCTACTGCTACTGCTACCACTACCACTACCACTACCACTACCACTACCACTACCACTACCACTACCACTACTACCGCTACTACCACTACTACTACTACTGCTACTGCTACCCCTACCACTACCACTACCACTACTACCACTACTACTGCTGCTACTGCTACTGCTACGACTACTACGACCACCACCACCACCACCACCACTACCACTACCACTACCACTACCACTACCACTACCACTACCACTACCACTACTACTACTACTACTACTACTACTACTACTACTATCTAGCTAAGTAAAATTCTGAGAAACATAGAAGAACGCATAGAAACCAACATCTCAAATCTATCATCAGATAGATCTTTATTGTCCATACAATCAAAATCTTCTTCAGCAGGGATGCATTAATCCTCTTCTCTTGAAATATGGGGGGATGCATTAAGACTTCGATTCTCAACTGGTACCCCAGCATATTTTCTTAAAATAGGCAAATCATTAGAGGAGCTCCAATTGCTATACAAGTCATGAAAATGTTCATCCAACCAGCCTAATACATAATGTATAGGCGAGAAACTTTGGCCTTGAGCTTGCACATGTGTAGCTACAATATTTAAACCATGATAAATATATCCTAAAACAGAAGGTGCAAGTGAAACTCTGACCCCTTGTGCCATCAATGAAGCCATATAAAATGTTCAAGCCTTACATCATAACATTGATAAGGAAAAACAAACCGAATTAACCAGAAAGATATGAAAGTTGTAAGAATGCACTCCTTGAATGTATTTAAAGGAAGAGAGTGTACGTCAATTTGCTTGTCCTCTTTCCCTTTTAAAGTTTTCTTTGAGGGTTTGGAGGTAGAAGCTCCCTTAATACCTTCAAAAATCTTTTGTCCTCTGTAAAAATATTCAACCCATTGTTGCCAAGTTAATTTTGTACCATTCAAATGGTCACAAATTTGAGCATGAGTCCTTAAAAGTTCCACATTAATTGGGCTACGCATAGGCCCTTGCATTAATTTAGCATTTAAAGGAATAAATTCCTCACAAGGAATCCCCAAAATTGGTAAACCACCAATGACTTTCAAGTCATATAAAGAAATGCCCATTTCACCACTGCTATGGTGAAAAGTATTAGCAAAAGGCCCCCAAAGTTCCGTAAAATCTCGCCATACTTTATTTTCAATTAAAAAGGGGAACCTAGATATAGCTATGGCACCATAAATCCTTGCATCAGTCAAAGTACCAAGATGAAGACGTAAAATTGTTTCTATCCATTCCATAAGATAAGAAAGAAATTGAGCTCTCCCTCTAAAGGAAAAGTTTCCACGGGTTTTCTTCTCCAATAAGATGCGATGAAGGCTAGGAAAAAACTCACTGGTAACCTTATGAGTAGTATCACCATCATCTTTGTTATCAACCAACTCAAGAACCTTAGCCTTGAAAATAGGACCATAACGTCGCATATGTTGGACGGCTTCTTGTGTTGGGGTTTTATGCCCTAATTAAAACCAAATTTCTTTGTAATCTCATTTTATTATCAATAAAAGAATAGAAATAATTTTTTGACTTGGCGAATCACTTTGCTCGCATGTTTTATTTTCATGATTATTTGTTTAATATAAACTTCTATTAAATCCCAAGCATATAGCTGATCTTATTTATAGTGACGTAATCACACTAGAATATAAATATGATTATATGTTCAAAATAAGTTAGTCCTAAGATTAGTCAGTGCACAGGATTTACACTGACTTGCTAATCTACGAGATGATCTACTTACAAATTATAGTGTTATCTTCTTTCCAGAACATTAGCAAAGTAGATAAGATCGGATGTATTTATTACATCGGACAGGACCGATATTGACAGTTAATAAGATAAGTAAACATATTGTTATTATCTTTTCTAGTCATATTATATAGTTGACCATAGGTCAATTCAATCTCAATTATGAGTGGTTGGTATTCTAACTGATTGTATTATTTGAGTTCTTTGACTTGTTTGTTACCAGCTTACCCTACGGACTAGCCCATACTTACATCTTGGGAACTCGGTAGTATAATTGAGTGGGAGTGTTAATCATAGATATGAACATCTATAGCTTCTGATGAAGAATTGAAATGATGGTTTCCTTTTAGTTTGGTTCAAGGTGTTAAGTGATAGAGATCTCATTTCAGTAATTAATATTAGTTTACTGAAATATCATTTACAAGAAACTAAGTGTTTTAAGGATAAAATACAATGAGGGGTAAAACGGTATTTTAGTCCTATCTCATTGTAGACCGTCTATAGAGGATTGGGTGACAATTATGGTTGTAACAATGGATAATTAATAGCGTGTCTATATTTGTTATAGAGCGTTCTATGAATTCAAGAGTGCAATTCCGAGTCTATAGTGGAGTCACGAGGAATTAATAAGTTAGTAAATTTATTTGTTAGATTTATGATAACTTATTGGAGCTTGATTTCATAGGCCCATGATCCCCATTGTACTTTAAATAAAATCATCCAGATAGTCTCAATTAATTGATTTAATTATCAATTAGAATTATCAAAGTTGACCAAGTCAATTTTGGATAGTTTCACAGAGTTATGTGATTTAGAGAAGAAAAGAGAAATTATGGCATATTTATTAATTAAGTAAATTGGTATCTAAATTAATAAATAAGTTTAAATCAATGTTCAAATTATAAATAATTAATTTGATAAAGGATTTGAATAATTATTTAATTAATTAAATCAATAGAAATTCATACAGGTCTTGATTTTAAGTCGAATGGGCTTATAATCAAATGAGAAATTTCACGGACCTAAAGCCCATGATAATTTTGACCTAGGGCTTCAAATTGGCTATTTTTATTGATTTTATATTAAATTAAATGTCCTAATTGAATCTATGAAAGGAGTGCTTAGAAAGAAGTCATTGTAGACGATATATAAGTTTAATCATTGTTTTTCTGATAGTTTTAGATTCTCTCTAAACACAAGTCCTTTTCTAAGCCTCTTAGTTATTTTCTCTTCTTCTCTCTGTATCTATCTCATGTGTTGAGAATTGCCCGCACTAGTCTAGGTGATTCTAAGGATACATTGGAAGACTGTGAAGAAATTAGAAGAACGGTTCACTTTCTTGATAATACTCTGCGACATAAAGGATACAAGAGTTAGAAAAACTGAAGGGAGGGCTCTTTCATTCCGCTGCGTATACTATATGTATTCTTATTTTTATTTCTCTTTGAATTCAATTTTAGAAACATGTTCTAGGTTATCTCATATTAATTTGTTTAATATTAGATCTACATGAAAATAAATAAAGATCATGTATAAGTTTTCCCAACATCTTGATCATTAGAAAAGTGATATCGCAAAGCACCAGAACTAACATCCTTGATTTTAGACAAGGAAACAAGGTCATGTGGAGTCACTGAAACCCGAGTTTCTTTCAATTGTACAAAGCGTTGATAAGATGGCCCAATTTTAATTTGAGATCTTGTTTCATCAGGAGCCTGCTGAGAATGGAGAGTACCGAAGGCAGACATTTCAGGAGAACTCTCTCACATAAAAAATTAATTAATTAGTGGGAAAAAAAAAACTCAAGCATCCACATGTACATAAACGACACGCACATGCTTGAGGGGGATCTGTTGAACGAAAAAATATATATATAATAAAAATATGATAATATATTATTATAAAAAGTGATTTCAGTCAAATTAGTGTTGATGAATATCTCCACTTTGCTTTCCACCTTCCCACGTTCCACTCTCACCACTCTTCACATACTCCACTATCTTTTCCACTTAGGAGAAAACTTTGACAAAATTCTGAGAGATTACAATAAAAAAAAAAAAAGAGAAACACTACCCAAAAAAAATGCAGAGAAAAAGTTTTCATTTTTCAGGGATTTCTACAAAGTGAGTACTAGGGCTTGCCCTTATTTTCTCCTCAATGTTCCAAGCATCTTTTATTCTCCATTGATTTTCTTCTTTTGTCTTTGATTTACTTTTTCCTAGGCTTTATAAGCCACAAAAGGTCTTCAAAAGTGAGATATAGCCAAAAGGGAAATAAGAAAATTTGATTTCTCCATGTTGTTTAAAATTGATTTTCATATTGCTCACGGTCCACTTTGTTCTAAGTTTTTTTAAGCCAACAAAAGGTCTTCAAAAGTGAGATATAACCGTGAAAAATATGATAAATCAACAAATTCATAGACCAATGTGCTGTCCAAATTGAGTTGAGATAGCAAGAAAATTGCAAATTCATTGTAACTGCATTAAATCAAAAAGAATGAATGCTAAATTCACTTCATAAAATCTGCTGAAAAAAATGGACAAATTCGTCAAAGTATAAACACTTCTGAATGTTATCGTCAATATCTGTTTTGTTTTGGGTGACGGGTCAATCAAAAGATATTTTGTAATATTCCAAATCTAAATAAAATGTATCATATTAGTGGTCCATTATTTTTCTTAGTCACATTATGTGGATGTTTACAATAGTAAACAAACCCAAAATTGAACCCAAAGCTAAAACCATTTTATACACTGAGCAAGAGTAAATGTGAGAAAAGAGTATAAAAGATTCACATGCTATACATATATAAAAAAGTTGGTGAAATCATGAGGGTGTTTGGCTCCTTAACTAAAATACTGTTTTTTGTTTTTAAAACTTAAAAACAGTTTTCTGAAAACAAGTAAGGGTGTTTGGCATTGTTTTCAGAAAATAACTTTTAAAAACAAAGTTACAAAAAACAGAAAATTTTGAGAACAACCAAAAATTGTTTTTAGTTGTTCTCAAATTTTTTTCTCACATAATTTTTTTAATTATTATTATATCACATCATTTTCTCTCTCATTAATTTATCTCTCATCTTTTTCTCTAACATCAATTTCTCTCTCGTCACTTTTGATCTCCTTATTTTCTCTCTCATCACTTCCTATATCCTAATTTTATCTCTCCTCATTTTTTTTATCTCGTCATTTTCTCTCTCATTTTTTTACTTGCATGAATTTCTCTATTCTCAATTTTTCTTCCTCAAAATTTCTACCCTTACTTTCTCTCTCATTGTTTTTCATCATTTTTTCTTTCATATTACTTTATCTCATTATTTATTACAAACTTTTAAAAAAAATTCTATTTGTAAATATATTTATTAATTTTTTATTTAAGATTTTTTTTAAATAAAACTAAAAAATTATTTTTAGAAAACATTAACCAAACACTTGTTGTTTTTTTAAAACTACAAAAACTGTTTTACGTTCTCATTTCTGAAAACAAAATTTTAAAAACAAAAAATAAAAAACAATATCAAACAATCACATATTTCTTATGGTCTTTTGAAAAGTCAAACGTGACTTTGAACCATTAGCATCCTCATTTAATTTATATACACATATATAATCGTGTGACATATCCATCTGAATGAATAAATTTATGTGCATGCATATATGATTATTCAAATCACAAATTGGAGTAGCTTAAAGACTTAAAGGCTAGACAAGTGTTGGCATTAACACTTAACGGGTTTATATTTTGGTCCTAAAGTCTACCCAAAATATAAGGTTATGATGCTTTTGTGTATAAATATACTATAAAGATCATGACTAATCCAATAGAAAATTTCTCCTATGAATATCATTGGAGATATCAACAATCAAAAGACTTCATAATAACATGGTATCAACCAAGAGTCTAAAGATCGATTTGAGAAAATTTGAAACGTGAAACAACAAGAAAATTTTCCAATTAAATTATAAATATGACAAAATATAAAAAATGACTAAATAAATACAAGTCATCATTATTTGTCAAAACATATTTCTCTCAAATACCATTGGATTCAATTCTAAACTATAAGATACAAATTACTTTCATAATGACATAAAGTTTCTAGTAATTTTGAATTTTATTTCACAATTTTCATCAAAATAGAATTGCAATTCAAAGCATCTCCAAACTTATTCAAGTGAGATTAAAAATGAGTTTCTTTCCAAAACAAACTCAAAGTCTCCAAAGAATACAAAGTCACAAAAATATTTGAACTACGTTTGACTTGATTCCTCTAAAGGATACGTAGACAACTTAGTCGCTAAAACTAAATGCAGTCACATGAACCACAAATTCCCAAAATTCTCAAATATCAAACACGACTCTCAAAACTCCATAAAATGTCATTCACCTCGGAATTTTTCCTAACTTCTAAAGCATTAAATAATTCCATAAAATGGTCATTTGCCATAATTTCATAAATTTCTAAAAATACCATGAATTATTATGAATAGTAATTTATCAAAATTCTTCCATTCATTGTCAAAAATAGTTGTCTAAAACTACAAGTGACTTGATCATTCATAAAAAGAGTATGTAACCAGTTCAATCAATCAAATTTACTTAGTGCAGTCGCAATTCCAAATTCCTCAAAATTATCCCAAAATTACACAAGTAATTAGTATCATCATAATTAGAATAAAATAATTTTCCTTTAAATAGAAAAATAGTAGTAATTAAAAAGTTATTCTTATAATCTTAGATGGTCGAACTCAAACTAATAAACTTTTATACTATAAAATTGGCGGTGAAATTGTATTTGGCATTAATTTTAATATATTAAATTTGAAATTGTTGTCTTAAAGAAACCAACCCAAACCCACACTTAATATTATTATCACATTTGAAGGAACCAAGATAATATATTTTTGGTGAAACTTTGATTTGGTACTGTAGAGAACCTCGTGAAGAATTTGAGTTAGGCGCTTGAAATGATTAGACAGAGCTGTACAATGTTGGAGATTAGACAAATGCTGTTTCATGCTGCACGCAACGCAACCACATAAAAAGAAGAAATCTATTATTCCTCATCATGTGAGTGAGCCTTATCAATAATCAATACTAACCAAAATGTGTTTATGTAATACATGACACAAATAAATGGCGTTTGCTATTCTAGCATGTTTTCTACGATTAATGATGAGAAGCTATAATTTTCAATTGATAGAAGTATTAATTAATTTTTTTTAGCAACTTCAGAGGATGGAAGAATGTAATATACTTCTTGACAGATGTTACTCAAATCTTGTTATTTCTTACTTCTTTTAATTGTTTAAAGCAAGAAAATCTGTTGTATAATGCAACAAAAAGAAAATAAAACACATAACTCAATGACACTACCATAACCAAACTATTCAATATGCTCTCTACTAGCAAACTACTAGCTGTTCCCCCTGTAAATTTGTATTACTCCCTTTTGAAGGTCTTCTCCTATAATAATTATTTGTTAAAGGGAAAGAAGTCATCCAAATAGTAGAGTCAATCAAGCAAATTTTCAATGGAGTCACTTTCTTTCATAATCATAGGCCACCCTGCGGTCTACATCTTTACGCTTTTTGGTCAGCATACTTTGGATTTCCAAAAATGTTAAATGAAACCTTCCTAAACAGTGCACTGCTTTTTTATTTTTTCTTGTGGCGTTTAACAATGATATTAATGATTACCTAGATCATAGTAGATTCAATAATTTTGTGACCGAGATCATACTAATGATATTAATGATTAACCAATTCAATAATTTTGATCATAATAGATACAAAACCCCATTTGGGATGTTTAGGAGTAACTCAGAGATCGGTGTTGTTTCAACACATTGCGCAACCAAACACCAGTATATACTATCTGGTATAAGATGCATTATTTTTTTACTGTTGTTTATCACATTAAACTTAAAAGTACCCAGCTTTGTTTACTATAAAATAGTTACACAAATCAAATGTTAACCCATATTTTCTCTATTTTTGAACAATTATTTAACTGAATTTGCATGTCTTCTGATAACAGTAGTAACCTCTCAGTTTCGAACTTTTACTTACCAAATCCATTTATGCCATCTTTCTCTCCATTGAACAGGTTTCTGGAGGCAGGTAGACCAAGATCAAAGGGTCCCAATGATTCACTCTGCATGGAAGCATCGAATTGTTACACCAGCTATATATGTGTATATATATGAATAAATAAATGAACCCATATAAAGAACTCAACTAATTATTTAAATAATAAAGAAATTCAACATACCCAATTAATGCCTGCGAACCCAAGGCTGTTTTCATCAATATACTTCTGTGAAGAAACCAAGACATCAGTTTGGGATTCTTCATATGCATGATCTTTTGGAACCTCAACTTGAACGTTGGTCTATAATCAACATTAGAGAGTAAAAGCACAATGTGAATTAAACTTAATAGTTTAGGGAAAAAAAATGTACACTATTCCAACTCTCAATAAATCCTCCCTCTCAAATGACAAGGCAAAACTTTCATGAAATGACCACTGTTCCAACTTAGCCTAATCTTCTGATCTAATAAGAAATAAATAGAAATAATTACTTGCATTCTGAAGAGGTCAAATTCACAGTAGACAGCACAAAGGTGGACATAATAACAAAAGATCAATGTAGAAATTGAAGAAATGCATATTAAAAAATCATAAGCAGCTTAATCCTATTAACTACAACTGCAAGATATTCACATGATTTTCCACTTCAGACAACCCAACTTTTTCTAAGACCACCATAAGTACCAGGTTCTTGTTGTTCCTTGAGCAACTCAATACCTATACGCCGTCACTCATCTAGCACGGGTATTGTGGTTTTAATCTCTAGAACTTAATTCAAAACATGCTGGGAAATAACTTTGTTGAAGCCTTCTCCAATCTCCATTAAATTTATAATAAACTTCAGGTCTTAAATTAAGAAACCATAAATAAATAAACCAAATTTGAAATTTGCAATTTGCAATTGACAACATAATGTACATTAACAAAATTAAACAAACCTCATCAATTTTAGGAAATCTAAATGATCTGGAGCCAGCTTCCTGGCTGCAGCCTCCAGAACTGCCACCACTAAGAGCTGAAACCCTTTTGCTTGAGGAGAATTTTTGGACAGGGAATGCATGACATGTCTCTTCAGCATCCAAAATAGATGAGTGTGAATCATGAGCAGGTGGCCTAGGACCTTGAGGACAAATACGTTGAGCAGAGATAAAAGCATCAAGTGAATCAGAAATCATTTGAGTTGGCTGCAAGTCTGCATTGCTCCCAATAGCTTTTGCAGCGTTATTACTGAATTTTCCCTGTAAGGATACTTCGGATAGGAGGCCTCCAATGCTTATATTAGTTAGACTATCATCCCAAGATGCAAATGATCTCGGGCAGTAGTCTGTTTGGACTGGCTGCAATCCTGTACTTTTCTCTGTTAATTTTGCTTCAAGGCTACCGAACTTACCCTGTAAAGATGCTTCTGATAAAAGGCCTCCAATGCTTATATTAGTTATATCATCCCACTGTGCTGTGAAATTCCCAGGCTTACTATCGGTCCTCTGTCCATCATGCACACACATCAAAACAAAACAAAAAAAACTTAAAAGACATTTTAGATAAGAGTGCAATTCAAGTTCAGCATATTATTCACATCTGAATTACAAATCCACAACAATTAGTCAGTTGAACATTTCATCCTTCGGATATCTTTGGTGAAACAAGATTGATCAAGATGTACTTGTAAAATAAATTAATCATACGAGAAACAAAAAACCATCAAGGAAGTTCATTGGACTTCAATCTTCTAAAATGCGTCTTAATAGAACAAGAAAATCTATTACTATCAAAATTTACTAATTTATTTGGCATCTTAATTCTCAGTTGGAATCAAATCGTTGTTTTACTTACATTGATCAGTTTAATATCTTCACTTGATACCACAACTTGTATCTCCTCTGTATCTGCTTTTTTCACATCAGGAGTTGATGGTGCAGGAAGCTCGTCAGAAGTTTTAGAATCTGAAGTTGAGAACCAGCCGTACCTTAAGCATAAAAGTTGATGAAAGAAATAAAGAGATCAAGTCAGACGCTTAAAATAAACTCTTGCCCACACACCTATGAATATAATTAGACCTTATACCTTAACCGAAAATTTGCAGGACTTCCAATAAATGCATAGATTTCTCCTGCCTTGATGTCACTATCTTTCATTGTCCACCTTCTGCATCCAGACAGGCTACCATGTACATCATAGGGGAATAGCACTGGTTCACCAATAGCAATTTTTGAACTCCCCCACTTTTTATTGAGGTGCTCGAGCACAGAAGAAATCTTCTTTCTACCTCTTAAGATGAGTTCCAAATAAGGATGATATCCATCCTAAATGCACAAACAGAGAGTAAGATAACAGCGCGAAAGTAATGATACCTAATGTATTGCAAACGCAAATAAAAATTTAAAATGCATGTTTCAAAAGATTCAGGAATTTACGTGTTCTAAACCCCTGCGAGTGACTTCGTCTATAGGGAAAAGTTGCAACTTGATCTTCAAATCAGGAAGAAAAGTTTTTCCTTGACAAAGATTAGGTGCAGACAAGTCCTTCAGTGTTCCTTTAGTTTCATCCAAACGCTTCACTGACAGTCCTTCAGCTGTGCAAGATCGTAACGAATGCTCGTCTTGTTTTACTGAAGAACATTCAGCTTGCCCTCCAAAGTTAAAGTAAGCAGAATGACACAAGACATAATTAGACAAATATTAAAATTAAAAAAAATATTAATTGAGTCCACAGATTCTAAGTTTTAAATCTTCAATAGTAATAACTAATTAGCCAACTATAAGACCTGATGCCCTACCAGTTCTTTTGGAATCTCGCCCACCCGTTTTTCTAAATTTGCTGGTTCCAGTTTTACTTATACTTGATCTGCTCTCTCTAGGAACATTGGTTGCCTTTTTGCTCTTCTCTGTAGCAACTTTCATAGTGATTTAGCTCTCCTGCAACTTAAGCCATTAGAATTTTCATCATCTCCTCTCCCCAAATTCAAAACCCATATCCCTATCCCTTTATACAAACCAATCAACTCACTAAAACCCTAGAAATTCACGACACTACAGATTTGGGCATCAGAGGCAACGCACAAAGTTATTCAAACAACTAATTAAAAAATCATTTCGCTCAAATTTCTTGAGACAAATATCGAACACGAGATCCGAACCCTTAATACATTACATCAATTTCCCGACTCCCTCGAAAATGAAAACTAAAATTCGCGCCTCCCAAGTCTCAAACCGATTGGTTTGGTTTCACCAAAATCAAGAAAGAAATAGAGGAACAAGCCAGAAATCTATAAACCAATCTGATCGAATTTATCAACAAAAACTGATTAGCATTAAAAAATTGTGAAAAAAGCGTACCTGAACCGAAGCTTAGAGTGAGGAGTCTTGAGATTTTGGAGAAAAAAGTATGGCGGGACTTCTCTGAAAGTCAGTCTGCCTTGCCTAAAATTCAGTTTCACAACTTTGCCGCCACATTTCATTTTAAAACTTTTTCTTTAGCGGGCTTGGGCCCGGATCTAAGGTGGAAATGGCTTGCTTAATTTTTCTTTGGCATTTTTTAAGGTTTTTTTTAAGCATAAATACAAAAAAAAAATTACAGTTTTACAATCCTTAATTTTTTATTTTAATTTTACTAAGTGCACTTTACAAAAATATGGAAAAAAACGAGTTACTTTCTATATTTATGGATATTAAACTTATGCCACAAAATATGGTAACCCTTAGAGATGCACATTTTCCTCATGGAGACGGGGCCCCGCGGGGATCGCCCCTAATGGGCGGGGAATCCCCGTCTAAATGGGGAACAAGGCGGGGATGGAGATAACTTTCAATCCTCGAATGTTTAATGGAGTGAGGACGAGGATAGCACTTCTTGCCCCGATAGGGCCTGTTTAAATTTTTATATATTTTTATAATATTTTATATATTTCTTTATGTGTTTTTGTAGTATAGTAGAAGATTTTTTAATATTTTAAATAATAAATATTGTGCAATATTTTAATTTACATATAATTTATGATTTTTTTTTTAAATTTATCTTTTAAATAAATGAGTTCCCATAGGGATTCCCCACTCCGTCCCCAACAGGGAATAAGCGGGGATGGGGCGGGGACGGAGATTAGAAATATAAATAGAGACGGAGACGGTGGGAGCACTCCCCACGCCATGTGCATCACTAGTAACTCTAGAAAAAAAATTAAATATGGAATCCCACAAATTATTATAAATTAAATATCATAAACAACATACACTTTCTCTATTACTTTCCCCTCTCTCTCACACACATATCTTTTGCTCAGTCTCTTCATTTTTTCTCACAACAATGGCAATTAACTATTTTCTCTCAAAATAATGGGGAGTTCTCTCACTTGGCAACCAAAAACGGAGGTCGTACCTCCAGTCATCACGACACCATCTATGGTTCGTCTTCTTCTTCTTCACATTCTTCTTCTTTTTCTTATTTGTCTTCTTTGTTGTTTCAAATCTGACTTTTTTTTTCAGATTTGGTTTTCGTTTTTCAGATTTGTCTAAGTATCCTGTTACTATCACGATCTGGTTTTATTTTCATATCTAAGTTTTTTGTGGACCTAGTTGTAAACAATTAACTTATTCAATCTCCTTCTTCTTGTTTTAATGTTATTATTTTTTTCTATTTGTTATTCTTCTTCTTTTTCATATCTAATTTTGCCTTTCAAATCTGATTTTGTACTTCAGATTTGATTTTTTTTTCTTCCAACCCTAATTGTAACTGGTTACAATCACGATTTGTTTATGTTATTTTGTTCAAATCTTATTTTTTTCAGACCTGTTGAAGTAACCAGGCTTCATGGTGACTGATTCTTTTTATTCATATTTAATTATTTCAGGCCTAGCTGTAACCAGTTACGATAATGATCAATTATATTTTATCTGATTTTGTTTTCATACTTGACTAAGTAACCAGGTACCATAACGACTAATTTTTTTTTAAGATCTATTTTTTTTTTTAAATCTAGCTGTAACCAGATATGCTTATGATCAATTTAGATTTTTTGTTTGGATCCTATTTTTTTTTTCCAAGTTTGGCTAAGTAACTGGTTTTTTTTTAGACCTAGTTGTAAACAATTACATTCACGATCAATTTAGTTTATTTTTTTCAAATCTCATTAAGTAACCATTACAATTCAGTTGGTATTTTGATGATGGTATATTACTAAAAAAAATCAAAAGTATTTTTATAGTCGTAACCAGTTAGTTACAAAAATACAGTCTCAACTAACATCAACCCCACAACAATACAGTGTTAAAAAAACAATTTACAATCAATTAGACAGCAACCCCACATTAATACGGTGTTGAAAAAGCAATTACAAATTAATTAGACATCAATTCATTGCATCAACCCAAAATAAACTAAAAAATAACAAAAAAGCAATCTCGAAATTTTTATCCGTGCTTTTTAAAATGTGTTTAAAATAAACTCAAAATATATATCTCAAAACAATTAAACATATAGCAAAATAAACTAAAAAACAACTTGAAAAATATTTCCATTAAACACAAAGATTATTTTTAAAATATATATATATAAACCCAAGGTATAACTAAAATAAAATTAAATTAAATTAAATCGAAAATATTTTTAACTATAAATCAATCCAAAATATACATCAAAACAGCTACATGTATACCTAAAATAAACTAAAAAAACAACAGTGAAACCATCACAAAAATAACATATATAATTTGATTAAACTTAGAAAAAAAACCAACTACAAAAAAATATTATTATTCCACTATCATAGCAATTTTTTCTTTTTATAGTATAAAATACATTTATCTTTTTATTTTCAATTATTATATTATGATTTTTTAAACTATTTACATTTATATAATATATTAATTATATAATTAGATCATTTGTATTATGATGTAGTTGAACGTTGTATTGACGAGGATTATTAATCTATAAATTGAATTCCCTTTTCAAAAAATATATATATAATCAATTATAAATTCAAAATGTGATCTCATTTTTATTCATTAATTAGAAACTTTTTTCTCTATATCTCCACATTTTTCTCACATCCAATTTATTTACTTACCATATTTGTTTGTATACTCGCTTTTTTCCGTACGTTTTGTTGCTTGGATGCTTGATTTGATTAACTAAATCTTTTAGATTTAAAATTTGATCCATATGAGTGGAGAAGACAAAACTTTGTGCAAATATAATCCTTTTTGTTTATATTCAGTTTGGTTAAAAGAAAAATAAATTGAATTAGACATTTCATAAACTAAATGGTTTAAAAAATACTTTAGTTTTAAACTTATTATAATAGTTACATGATTTTCAGCATGTCTGGTCCTTGAATTATAATAATTCAACTAATTATGTTATTGTATTTAAATGTAACTTGATTAAAAAAAACAGCTTATACGTAGTATTTTTATTTGATGATAAGCTAGCAAATAAAAAAATAATTTATAATATTTTGCACATAAAGAGCAAATAACTGTTAGTTGAAGAAAGAAACACAATAGTTATTAATATAATTGCAAATATAAATCAACTATGAGGTATAATAACCTTGTTCTTCAATGCTAACTATAAGGTTTATTTCTAATTGCCATTATAAGAAAATAATAAACCAACCACTTTATAATATTATGTACATAAATAACATTTATTATTTGTTGAAGAAAGAAACATAATAGTTATTAAAATATTTACAAATAAAAATCAACTATGAGGTATAATAATCTTATTTTTGAATTGCTAACTGTAACTGTAACTGTTGGATTAGCTTATACATGATTTTTATTTATTTTCATGTATATCTAATATTAAACAAATTAATACGAGATAGCCTAAAACATGTTTCTAAAATTGAATTCAAAGAGAAACAAAGAATAAAATACTTACAGTATACGCAGCGGAATTAAAGAGTCTTTCCTTTAGTTTTTCTAACTCTTGTATCCTCTCTATCGCAGAGTATTATCAAGAAACTGAACCGATCTTCTATTTTCTTCACAATCTTCCAATGTATCCTTAGAAACACCTAGACTAGTGTGGGAAATTCTCAACACATGAGATAGATATAGAGAGAAGAAGATAAAATAACAAAGAGGCTTAGTAAATGACTTGTGTTTAGAGAGAATCTAAAACTATCAGAAAATCTGACTTGTGACTTGTTTTTTTACTTCTCTCTAAGCACTTCTTTTATAGACTCAATTAGACAATTTAATTTAATTAAAAAATCAATAAAATAATAGTCATTTTGAAGCCCTAGGTCGAAATTATCATGGGCTATAGGCCTGTGAAATTTCTCATTTGATTATAAGCTCATTGGACTTAAAATCAAGACCTGTATTATTTTCTATTGATTTAATTATTTAAATTCTTTATCAAATTAATTATTTATAATTTAAACTTATTTATTAATTTAGATACCAATTTATCTTAATTAATAAATCTGCCATAATTTCTCTTTTCTTCTCAAAATTACACAACTCTGTGAAACTATCCAAAATTGACCTGGTCAACTTTGATAATTCTAATTGATGATTAAATCAATTAATTGAGACTATCTAGATGATTTTATCCAAGGTACAATGGGGACCATAGGCCTATGAAATCAAGCTCCAATAAATTATCATAAATCTAACAAATAAATTTACTAACTTATCAATTCCTCGTGACTCCACTATAGACTCGAAATTGCACTCTTGAATTCATAGAACACTCTATAACAAATATAGATACGCTATTAATTATCCATTGTTACAACCATAATTGTCACTCAATCCTCTATAGATGGTCTACAATGAGATAGGACTAAAATACTGTTTTACCCCTCATCGTATTTTATCCTTAAAACACTTAGTTCCTTGTAAATGATATTTCAGTAAACTAATTTAATTACTGAAATGAGATCTCTATCATTTAACACCTTGAACCAAACTAAAATGAAACCATCGTTTCGCTTCTTCATCAGAAGCTATAGATGTTCATATCTATGATTAACACTCCCACTCAATTATACTACCGAGTTCCCAAGATGTAAGTATGGGCTAGTCCGTAGGGTAAGCTGGTAACGAACAAGTCAGAAAACTCAAATAATACAATCAGTTAGAATACTAACCACTCAGAATTGAGATTGAATTGACCTATGGTCAACTATATGATATGACTAGAATAGATAATAACGGTATGTTTACTTATCTTATCAACTGTTAATATTGGTCCAGACCGATGTAACAAATACATCCGATCTTATCTACTTTGCTAATGTTCTGGAAAGAACATAACATTGTAATGTGTAAGTAGATCATATCGTAGATTGGCAAGTCAGTGTAAATCATGTGCACTGACTAATCTTAGGACTAACTTATTTTGAACATATAATCATATTTATATTCCACTGTGATTACGTCACTATAAATAAGATTAGCTATATGCTCGGGATTTAATAGAAGTTTATATTAAACAAATAATCATGAAAATAAAATATGTGAGCAAAGTGATTGACCAAGTCAAAAAATGATTTCTATTCTTTTATTGATAATAAAATGAGATTACAAAGAATTTGGGTTTTAATCAGGGCATAAAACCCCAACAGTAACACCCTACTAATCCAGGACCGTTACACCGTGTGTCTAAAATAGTGCTTAACTCGTTAAGCAAGTCATTTGGAATTTAAACGTGTAATTACAGTTAAGTAACAGTTTATGTATTAAAAAATTTGGTCGAAAGAGTTAAACTTTTCATTAACGTTTAAATATATATATATGGGATTCCAAAAAGAGTTTATAAACAAAATATAACATGTTTGGGGTTACAACAATGGCCGACCTAAGCAGCAAATCTAAACTCAACCCTAGTCCCTCAAAATAATCCTAGTAGTGGCGGTCGAGCAGACTGAGTATGTACACATCGCCCCTAGAGCTCTCCAACTCATGGATGGTCCAGCTTACCCTTGCCCTTACCTGCACTACAAAGCACTCATGAGCCGAGGCCTAGCAAGAAAACCCAATTTAACAAAAATAAATATTCATTAACATGTAAATCATAATTAACATGCTCCACATTTATAAATTAACTCAGTTATACGGCACGTGCTGAGAGAGTGCGTACCGCACCCCTATAGTGGTCCAACCATCATGGCCTACACTACGCGTGATTATCGTCGAATCCAGCCCATGCCGATCATTCACAAATAAGTGCACTACAACAAATGCATCAATCACATTTACAAATACGCACTGAATATTTCAATCATATATAGGACACGGTCATAATCTCATTCACAGGTCAGGACCAAATCCCTAAGCACAGTGCAAGTGTCGGTTTTCTTACCTTGAGTCTTGTGTAAGTGGTGGTACGACCCCGAGCACGATTCCCTTTTCCAAGCCTTGCGGTAAACCTAGTCACAACATAAACAGTACCCTCATTAAGAACTAATCCCATACAGAGATTCCATGACTATTCCCTAGCTCTCAAGACTTCCAATTCCACCAATCCGAGTGATGGAACCGTCCCTCGAGCCCCAAGCTTTTCCCAAAACCTAAAAAAAAAACATATTCTGAAATGGTGATAGCGCAGGGGTGCCACCCCCTAGCACATGGGCGCCACCCCCTAGCGTAGGGGCGTCCAAAAGCACAGAGACGCCCAAAAATTCCTTTGCTTCAGCACAGGGGCGCCACAACGCAAACCCAGAATTCTGGGTTTCTTTTTCTGCGTTTTCTTCGACCCAAAACCGATCTAAGCTTCCAAAAAATCACTAAATGAAGTTTTCTAACTAGAATTTGAACCTAAATCATCTCATAATATTTCTAAAACAAAACTTAAACCTCAAAGTACCAAGAACGCAATCAAGAACACCCCAAAATTCACAAATACACTTTGAGCTTTGAGTTTTGAGAACTTACCCCAAATTTGTGCTTCCAAGCCAAAATTATGAGTTTACACAGGTCTAGAATAGCTAGCAAATTAGTTCCCTATTTGGAATAGTGTCCTTAAAGCAATTGTAGTTGACAATGGTTTTAATGAAATGAATAAATTAATTGAATTATTGTGTATATGTAACGACCCCAAATTCGCTATTAAGGCTTAAGGGCCTTGAGTAGTGTGCCTGGAGGGCATAATGGGATTCTGTGTGTGAATTTAATGAGTTTTATGCATGATTATGATTTGATGCACGTTATATGACTATTTGATTATTTGAGATGCATGACTATGTGAATTAGTATGCATGTAGACCTGATTGAGCATAATTGTAATTTGGCCATTTTAGGGCATAACTGTGATAAGTGTATTATGTGATTTGTGCCATGTGAGTGTAGTATTTTTATCAGGATGCACGCATCGAGACGGTCCTAATGAGCCTATTAGTCTAAAAGTCACAACGGGATTTTTGTACCCGGCTCGGGAGGAGCCTAGGGGTACTTTGGGAATCTTATAAGTTGAGTTGAGAATGAGTGGTTAGATATTGGCAATTGAGTAACCTGGGTAACCGTTTGTAACTGCTTTGAGTAACAAGTTTTAAGATAGAAAGTGATAGAATTGAAATATAAGTGTAAGGACAAGAGTGCCCTTGAAGGTTTAGTTAGGAAGGATTATTAAGAAGGGGTAAAATGGTCTTTTGGCAAGGGTAATAGACAACTTTCAGCTGGATTATAGGGGGGCACGGTTTGGGCATTGGGCATTTGGGTGTTTTGACAAATTGGAAGAGGAGAAAAAGAAGAAGAAAGAAGGGTTAGGGCAAGAAGAAGAAGAGAAGGGGCTGAAGTGGGAGTCTAGGAGGAGATCAAGGAAGCCTTGGGTGGATTCTCCATTTGTGGTAAGGATCTTATACACATTTAAGTTTGGTTTCTGTTTTGATTTGAGGAATTTAAAGCATAAGTAAGCATTTTAAAGTTTTGGTTTAGGTTGCTGAAATTAGAGATCAAAGGTGTGGATTTTGGGTGTGATGATGTTTTGATCTTGATTCTAGTATCTATAGGTTGTTAGATGGTGCATAGGAGGTTTTGATTTGATTTTTGGGGTTTAGGAATTGTTTGGGTTGATTTGGGGAGGTTGAAGCTCGGGAAAAACGCATGGGAAAACCCAGAAAATCTGGGTTCACGATGGAGCGCCGCGACCCTGTTCTTGGGCGCCACGGCGCGAGGATGTTCCAGTCAGGGGAGGCTCTATGACTTGCTGGGCGCCGCGGCCCTATTGGGCAGCGCCGCGGCGCTAGGCCATTTTCTGGGCATGAAAGTTTGCAATTTTGGGCTTTTGCCCGGGGGGGCGCGGGGGTTGGTCCCAATGTATTGCTTTAAGGAATTAGAGGTCCCGAGTGTATGGAATTGGTCCCGGGAAGTGGTTTTGAATCGATTAGCATTAAAGGATGTTTTACTCATGTTGTGACTAGGTCTTTGGAAAAGCTCGAGTTAGAGGACCGTGCTCGCGACTTTAGTGCATCCAGAAGCTCGGGATACAGGTAAGAAAACCGTAACACCCGAGAATAGGGCATGGGCCCACTGTGTGATTGCAGGGCATGGCCCTAGATTGTATTATGTGTAAATGTGTAATCTTAGATGAACTATTATATGTTTGAATAGTTATTTCAGAATGTATTATATGTGTGATTATAATGAGATGAACGGCTAAGGCCGAGGGCGGCGAAGGCCGGGTACGGCCTTGGGGCCGGAAGTAACACTCAGCACATGGGATGCTATAGCCAGGGTGGGACCCAAGGGATACATGAGTTATCCTACGGTGAGGACCGAGACCCCAAGCTTTGGTAAGGCCTCTGGGGCGGCATGGCCGTGCTTGTTTAATCTGATGGTTTTCCTATTTATCAGTGAATTATGCCAGCTATATTATTTGCATATGTTATGTACTGTTTGGGTTTTCTTGCTGGGCTTCGGCTCACGGGTGCGCCGTGTGGCAGGTAAAAGCAAGGAGTCAGTCAACCGGCCATGAGTATGGAGAGCGTGGGGGCGGCGCGTACATGTTCGGCCTGCCCGACTGCTTTGGTTGGGGGCATTTTTGTATATGGCTGTATTTACCATTCTTTTGATAGTTGATCAAGTGTAAATCTATTTTTTTTTTAATTGGAAATATTTTGTAAACCTTATTTTGGGATCCCAGATGTTTTATACTTAACGTTTTCAATGAAGTTAAACATTTTAAAAGAGTACAACCTTAAACTTTGATTTATTCACACTTTTGGTTTTAGAAACCACCAGAGTCAGTCAAAAGCACGATTTCTGTCTTAAACTCACTTAGTAGCGGCCCTAAGGTAGTAGGGCGTTACAGTATATGTAGCTTATGTACTATATTATTGTTAATAACATTAAGTAAATATCATAAACTTCCCAAGTTCATATATGTGGTCTCAATCTAATATTGATATGAGAGGATCGAGATTGAGATAATGGACTTAAATAGTTCGCAGTAAAATAAAGTTGTGGAATCTTTAGATTAATTACTACTAGTACGGTCCACTAGTATTATGAATACATGTTACCTAGATCCGAGTTACTAGTGTAGTAGGATTCTTTAGTGGAGGTACTTTGCATACTGAGAGTATGTAGAACTGGACCAAATGTGATTTGATAATACTTGTTTAAATACAGTTTTGTAGTATTATAAAACACATCAATTGATGATCATATACAAACTGATCTTAATCCTGAAGTTACTATGAACTCCTATATATGTCATTTGATCCTTTGATTCATGCGTTACGGTTTGTCAGAATGATCAGGCTAAGAACTATTGTTTTGAGGACTCAATGATGTATATGGCTGGGGACATAGCTTAACAGATATAAAATCTATACTTTCTTATAGATTGAATGATGGTTCCCTATCAGGTTAGATTTTGGAACTGAAAAGGTTATTGACGTCACATTCATAATCAGATTATGAATTAACCATCACTAGTAAAGTCAATGGTACACTAGGAATCAAGATATAATTAAAAGGGTAAAACGGTAATTTTACTCCCACTTAATTATGAATCGTCAATATAGGATTAATTTGTACGTAATGATTATATCAATGGACTCTTTATGGTTACAATAATGTACTTAGTAAATATGTCTTTAATTCTCAAGAGTGTAGTCTCATATTTATAGTGGAGTAATCATGAGATTAATAAATATGATTATTAAATCAAAGAGTTTGGTGAATAATTTATTATTTATTGGAGTTTGGAATTATTGGTCCATAGGTCCCTGTGGTGGCTCTATCAACACTATTCAAGGTAAAAGTTGATACAAGGGTCAAACTGTGAATGGACTATTTGAGAGAATATTTATTCTTCAGGATAAATATACAATTATGTGATAATTGAAGTTGCACAATTTATTATTGCATTAATGCAATTTTCGAAATTGTATAGAAATAAAAGAAATTTATTTTATTTAAGTGGGAAATGATAAATATGGATAGTCAACATTGATTTTGATTATTATATTTAATTAATAAATAATAAGATGATAATAAAAATTAAAATTTTGAATTTTAAAATTTGAAATTTAAGTTGTTATATTTTCCTTAAAAATATGATTCCTTATTTGAATTTCTAATTATTAATTAATTAAAATAAATATGCATGAAAAAATCAAATCCCCTTATTTTAGGGAAGTGTTACACGCATAGGGTTTCCTGGACTGCCCTATGCGTGTACCACTACTGATAGTGATCAGTTATTGATTTTTTATTTTATTTAATTTAGTAATAAAACATTTTGAAAAAGTTCTTAAAATGTAATGTAAGACTTTGTCTTTAATTATCATTTTTTTATTATTAAAATGATCACTATTATCTTATTATTATTATTATTATTATTATTATGATGATGATGATGATAATAATGCCTATATATTCTATATGATAGAAAATAGAAAAAGAAGTTTTATTGAAGCATAAAAAAAAAGTGATCACATTTTTCTCACAAAAAGATAAACATTTCTCTCTAGCCTATAAGCAGTAGTCTCATGTGTTGAGAATACTTTTGATTCACAAATTCAATTCTTGTTCTCTATGTGTCCACCCACATCTTGAGGTGTAAAGTGTTAGGGTTTTATGCCCTAATTAAAACCCAATTTCGTTGTAATCTCATTTATTATCAATAAAAGAATAGAAATCATTTTATGACTTGGTCAATCACTTTGCTCACTTGTTTTATTTCCATGATTATTTGTTTAATATGAACTTCTATTAAATCCCGAGCATATAGCTAATCATATTTATAGTGATGTAATCACAGTGGAATATAAATATGATTATATGTTCAAATATAAGTTAGTCCTAAGATTAGTTAGTGCACAAAATTTACACTGACTTGCCAATCTATGATATGTTCTAATTACACATTACAGTGTTATGTTCTTTCCAGAACATTTGCAAAGTAGATAAGATCGGATGTATTTGTTACATCGGACATGATCGATATTGACAGTTGATAGGATAAGTAAACATGCTGTTATTATCTATTCTAGTCATATCATATAGTTGACCATAGGTCAATTTAATCTCAATTCTGAGTGGTTAGTATTCTAACTAATTGTATTATTTGAGTTTTTTGACTTGTTCGTTACCAGCTTACCCAACGGACTACCCCATACTTACATCTTGGGAACTCGATAGTATAATTGAGTGGGAGTGTTAATCATAGATATGAACATCTATAGCTTCTGATGAAGATGTAAAATGATGGTTTCCTTTTAGTTTGGTTCAAGGTGCTAAATGATAGAGATCTCATTTTAGTAATTAATATTAGTTTACAGAAATATCATTTACAAGGAACTAAGCGTTTTAAGGATAAAATACAATGAGGGGTAAAACGGTATTTTAGTCCCATCTCATTGTAGACCATCTATATGTGATTGAGTGACAATTATGGTTGTAACAATGGATAATTAATAGCGTATCTATATTTGTTATAGAGCGTTCTATGAATTCAAGAGTGTAATTCCGAGTCTTAAGTGGAGTCACGAGGAATTAATAAGTTAGTAAATTTATTTGTTAGATTTATGATAACTTATTGGAGCTTGATTTCATAGGCCCATGGTCCCCATTGTACCTTGGATAAAATCATCTAGATAGTCTCAATTAATTGATTTAATTATCAATTAGAATTATTAAAGTTGACCAGGTCAATTTTGGATAGTTTCACAGAGTTATGTGATTTAGAGAAGAAAAGAGAAATTATGACTGATTTATTAATTAAGATAAATTGGTATCTAACTTAATAAAGATGTTTAAATCAAGGTTCAAATTATAACTAATTAATTTGATAAATGATTTAAATAATTATTTAATTAATTAAATCAATAGAAAATAATACAGGCCTTGATTTTAAGTCCAACGGGATTGTAATCAAATGGGAAATTTCACGGGCCTAAAGCCCATGATAATTTCGACCTAGGGCTGTTAATTGGCTATTATTTTATTGATTTTTAATTAAATAAATGACCTAAATGACTTTATAAAAGGAATGTTAAGTGAGAGTTGAAATTAGATGACAGACACTGGTTTTCTGATAGGTTTTAGATTCTCTCTAAACATAAGTCATTTTCTAAGCCTTATTATTCTTTTCTCTTCTTCTCTTTGTATCTATCTCATGTGTTGAGAATTGCCCACTCTAGTCTAGGTGATCCTAAGGATACTTTGGAAGGCTGTGAAGAAAATTGAAGATCGGTTCAGTTTCTTGATAATACCCTACGGCAGAAAGGATACAAGGGTTAGAGAAACTGAAGTAATGACTCATTCATTCCGCTGCGTATAATGTCAGTATTCTTATCATTATTTCTCTTTGAATTCAATTTTAGAAACACGTTCTAGGTTGTCTCATATTAACTTGTTTAATATTAGATCTACATGAAAATAAATAAAGATCATGTATAAGTTTTCCTAACATAGAGAACGTCTTGGAAGATCTTGGTGTGAGTACTCTAGCGAAGATAGGAAGATCGAATTATATACGAAAAGATTCAAGGACTCTTGATAGGCTACAAGAGGTAAATCATTTCGTATCAATTTTACATATACATATTTTGTTGATTAACATATTGCATATTAAAGGATCCTCATATAAAGTTGTTTGTATGGAAATATTTTGTTGTATACAAAACTACCATTACCGCAATTTCCGCTACGCACTAGGAATAGTTCCTAACAATTGGTACCAGAGCCATCTTTAATTCCTGCATATGTTAATTACTGTGTGGGTATCATATGCATTTTTTATATTATGTGTAATATATGAATGGAAGGATGTCAAAGTATGTATTGTTGATGTTCTTGAGGGTCGGTTTTCATGGTGCTTTTGGGTTAGGAAAAGTTCTTAAATTTTCTAGATATACAAAAATTGTAAGCCATTTTGGGGGCATAGGAATTTTGTAATTTATTTTATTTTAAATTTCTAGATAAATTCTATTATGGCTCGAACTCCGAGCATGAACCTCGAGGCCCAAGCCGCTGCCCCGACCATGCTCATGTCGGGTACCACTGTGCCTGAGTCCACGTGCGCCCTTGCGCCCCAGTCCGTGCACCACTGCCCGTGTGCATCGCAGCCATCGCCCACAACTTGTGAGCCCGCCCCTAGGTCCGGCCGAGCACCAAAGTTGTTATCCATTGGGATTTTTATTTCAAATTTAAATCCCTAAATAAAATTATTTTATTTTGAATTAATTGTTTAAAAGCCCAAATTCAAATTGGGACTAAATAACTAACTGGGTATTAAAAACCCAAGTTTAATTATTCTTAAAATTGTTTAAGATAATTAAAAAGTTATTTTAAATTCAAAATTAAAATGGTGATGACCCAAAGACTAAAAGAGAAGGTACAAGATCAAAGGATTTGCTCTTCATTAGGCCTTAGTTAGTTTAATTACTTTTTTGTGTAATTTTTTGCAAGTGTTGTAATTTTCTAGAAATGTCCAAAGCACCTAACCCGCATTTATTTATTTGCTTGAACATGATTAAATTGTTTAATACTTTATCATGCATTATAACATGCCATACATATTACCCATACAATACATATTAAGCATACATCTAATTTTTTTTTTTTAGAAACATGCTTTGGATTGATTATATGTTTTTATTTGATAACTCATATAATTAATTTAGTCTTAATTAGTTAAGATGGTAAATAAAATTTAAAAGTTGCTTATTTTATTATTTAATAAAAATGTTTTATTAAATTAAATGGTATTCTTCTTTAAAAGCAAAATAAAATTAATCTAAGGCACGATTAATTTATTTTGCATAATTGGATTAGTATTTATTAGAATATCATTTGGTAAAATTAATTTAATTAGTTTTACAACTAAATTGAAAAATATTGATTTTGAGAAAAACACATTCTTTTAAAATAGTGAGTGGGATAGGGAATTATGACAATAAGTCCCATGGTTTCCATTATTGGTTGAACATTGAGAGGCATAGGAAGGGCCTCGTATCGCCTCCGTTTGCGGCCTCCCTAAGGAAAGACTTCTGAATATGTTTATTTTATCTCAAGGTTGAATTCTCATACGAGAATAAGATCAGTGATGTATTTCAAGTTTGACTGACCCTAAGGCACATTCTTGAGTTAAGTCATTAATCAACAAATAATGGGTTACACTCCAAAGATGTATTTAGGCTTTCGAGCATGACTAGTACATCTTGACCAAACTAACGGTAATTCATAAGTCAAAAGAGAAAAATGAGTTTTTAAGTTTTCACTTATGGAGTTGAGATCTTGTCTCAAGGTTAATTTGTAATTAGTCTGACTTACCCCAAGGCTGGTCCATCAATTTTCAGATTAATCTATCGTGGATTAGTAATTATTTTTTGTGTGTGTTATTTCATGTGTTGCTTTCATGCATCGTGTTTACTATTCCAAATATAAACTGATATTTATTATATGCATTAATTCATTATATTTTATTTATTTATTTTTTAGCAACATGTCTAATCCATACTCTGTAACTGCTTTACTTGCCAATGAGAAATTGACTGGTGATAACTACATGAAATGGAAATCGAACATGAACATTGTTTTGATATGTGAAAACAACATGTTTGTTCTGAATAAGGAATGTCCTAAGGTTCCTGCTCCCATTGCTGCCAAAACTGCTAGAGAAAAGTATGACCATTGGATCTTATCTAACAATAAGGCCAAATGTTATATGTTTGCTAGCATGAGTTATGTGCTCAGAAAGAAGTTTGAAGCTGTTGAAACAGCTTATGAGATTTGGGAATCTCTACAAGGCATGTTTGGCTAGCAATCTGATAAGTGCAGACATGATGCTACTTGAAGCTTCATGAATATGAAAATGAAGAAAAATGTTTATGTCAGAGAACATGTCCTAGACATGATCAACATATTGCATGATGCAGAAATCCATGGTGCGACCATTGATGAGAGAACTCAACTAAGTGTGATACTTGAATCTCTCACACCAGCTTTTGCGGCATTCACTACCAACTATGTTATGAACAAGTTGGAGTACAACATGACCCAACTGCTAAATGAGTTGCAAACTTTTGAGTCTCTAAACAAAAGTTCCACTAAGATTGAGGAGGCAAATGTTGCTGAAACCAAGCCTTCCACTTCAAATGGCAATTCAAAGAAAAGGAAGGGTGACAAGGGAAAGGACAAGAAAAAGGACAAACAACTAGAAAAGACCAACAAGTCTTCCAAGAAGAATAATTCTGCAAAGAACTCCTAAAAGAAGGCACCGAAATGATCATGCTTTCATTGTGGGGTTGGTGGCATTGGAAAAGGAATTTTCCTAAGTACCTGGCTAAAATGAAAGACAAAAAGAAGGGTAAATTTGATTTACTTGTTTTAGAATCATGTTTAGTGGAAGGTAATTTTTCATCTTGGATAGTTGATTCCAGAGCCACTAATCATGTTTGTTTTTCTTTGCAGAGTCTTAGTACTTCGAGGAAGCTAGCTCATGGAGAGGTGACCATGAGAGTTGGAAGTGGGCAGGAGATCTCGACAACTGCAGTTGGAAAAGCTCGCCTAGTTCTTGATAAATAATTTATTGTGTTGGACAATGTTTATTTTATTCCTGGATTTTCTAGAAATTTGATTTCCTTATCAAAATTGCATGAACAATGTTTTAATATTTCTTTTAATAGTAATTCGATTGTTATTTCGAAATATGGTTTTGACATTTGTTCTGAAAAGTCTGAAGGAGGACTTTACAAGTTAGAGTCCAATGTTGAGCATATTTATAATTCTGAATTATTTAAAACTGCAAATCCCAGATCTATTAAAAGACAGCAGACATATTTCGATAGTGAAACATATCTGTGGCATTTGAGATTGATACATATTGGTCTAGACAGAATTAACAGACTAACAAAGGATGGTCCTTTAAGAGAACTTTCTATTGGTTCTCTCCCTGTCTGTGAATCCTTCCTAGAAGGCAAAATGACCAAGAGACCATTCTCTGCTAACGTTTCAAGAGCCACGAAACCACTTTGTACCCATACATACAGACGTTTATGGTCCATTAAATGTCCAAGCTAGAGGAGGTTATGAATACTTCATCACTTTCATTGATGATTATTTGAGATATGATTACCTATACTTAATGCAAAGGAAATTCGAAAACTTTTGGTAAGTTTAAGGAATTCCGAGAATAAGCTGAAAAGCAATTAGGTAAATCACTAAAAGTGCTTGGATCAGATCGAGGTGGAGTGTACTCAGATTATGAATTTGAGGACCATTTACGTGAGCATGGTATTCAATCCCAACTCACTACATCTGGAATGCCACAACAAAATGGTATTTCAGAAAGACGGAACAGAACCTTATTGGATATGGTTAGGTCGATGATTAGTTTCTCATCATTGCCTTTGACATTCTGGGGTTATGCAATAAAATGTGCTCTATACATACTCAATGTTGTTCCATCTAAGTCTATTTAGAAAACACCATTGGAATTATGGAATGGTACTAAACCTAGTTTACACCATTTTCGTATATGGGGTTGTCCTGCACATGTGCTTAAAGGAAAGACTGGGAAGTTGGAATCACGCACTGAAGTGTGCATGTTTGTAGGATATTCCAAAGAAACAAAAGGTGGTGTATTTTATTATCCCAAAGATAACAAAATGTTTGTATCTACAAATGCTACTTTTCTTGACCATGACTATATAAATAACCACAAACCTCAAAGTAAAGTTGTACTTGAAGAAATGATCTCAAATAAACAAGACCAATTACCAACAATGGCAAATGAAAAATGACCAGAGGATATCGCTAGTTCCAATCAGAACAATGGAGAGCTTCGTCGTAGTGGGAGGGTTGGTAAACAACTAGTTCGCTATGAACATGAAGTTCAGATGCTTGCGTTTGACACAAACAAAGATGATCCATTGACATATAGAGATGCAATGGCAGATTCTGACAAAGAAAAATGGTTAAACGCCATGGACCTTGAAATGGAATCGATGTATTCCAATTCTGTCTGGACTCTTGAAGATCCACCTGAAAATGTTAAACCTATTGGTTGCAAATGGATATTCAAGAAGAAGAGGGGATCATATGGGAAAGTAGAGGCTTTCAAAGCAAGGTTGGTAGCAAAAGGTTACACACAAAAAGAAGGAGTTGATTATGAAGAAACTTTTTCAGCTGTGGCCATGCTTAAATCTATCCACATACTCTTATCCATAGCTGCTTGCATGGAATATGATATTTGGCAAATGGACGTTAAAACAACTTTTCTGAATGGCTATCTTGACGAAACCATTTACATGTCTCAACCAGAAGGGTTCGAAGTCAAAGGTCAGGATCAAAAAGTTTACAAGCTTCTTAAGTCTATTTATGGACTCAAACAAGCTTCAAGATCTTGGAATCTTAGATTTGATGAAACAATCTAAACATTTGGTTTTGAACAAAACGTTCATGAACCTTGTGTTTACAAACAAATCAAAGATAAGATTGTGGTATTCCTCGTTATTTACATTGATGATATTCTACTAATTGGGAATGACATAGAAACATTATAAAAAGTAAATAAGTGGTTAGCTGAGCAATTCCAAATGAAGGATTTTGGAGAAGCCAAATATGTTCTACGAATTCAGATTTGTAGAGATCGAAAGAACAAAGTTTTGGCACTATCTCAAGCAACTTATATTGATAAAGTGCTAGAACGCTTTGGCATGCAAAACTCCAAGAAAGGCATTGTGCCTACCCGGTCAGGAGTTAAATTTTCTAAAGAATAAAGTCCACAAACACCTCAGGAAGAGGAGGACATGAGATAATATCCCTATGCATTTGCAGTAGACAGTCTAATGTATGCAATGTTGTGCACTAGACCTGACATCTGCTATGCAGTAAGGATAGTCAGCCGTTATCAATCAAATCCTGGATTGAGTCATTGGACAACAATATAGAATATTCTCAAGTATCTCAGACATACTAGAGATTACATGCTTGTGTATTCAGGTGGAGACCTGAACCCCACTGGATATACTGATTCTGATTTTCAATCATAAAAAGATAGTCGAAAGTCGACATCTGGATCAATTTTCACACTTGGAGGAGGTGCTGTAGTTTGGAGAAGTATTAAATAATCTAGTATTGCAGACTCCACCATGGAAGCAGAATACATAGCAACTTGTGAAGCAGCTAAATAGGCTGTGTGGCTCAGGAAGTTCTATATTGATCTGGAAGTTGTTCCAGGAATGGATGAGCCACTTGTTCTATACTATGATAACAGTGGGGTAGTAGCTAATTCAAAGGAACCCAGAAGTCACAAGAGGGGAAAGCACATCGAGAGGAAATATCACTTGATCCGAGAGATAGTCAACCGAGGAGATGTTACTGTCTTGAAGATTGCCTCTGAAGATAATCTTGCAGATCCATTCACAAAGACTTTATCTATTAAATCTTTTTAGGGTCATGTAAGAAGCATGGGGTTGAGGGAAATGCCTCATTTGCTTTAGGGAAAGTGGGAGATTGTTGGGAATATTGCCCTTAAAGCAATTATAGTTGACAATGATTCTAATGAAATGAATAAATGAATTGAATTATTGTGTATATATAGCTTATGTACTATATTATTGTTAATAATATTAAGTAAATATCTTCCCAAGTTCATCTATGTGGTCTCAATCTCATATTGGTATGCGAGGATCGAGATTGAGATAATAGACTTAAATAGTTTGCAGTAAAATAAAGTTGTGGAATCTTTAGATTAATTACTGCTTGTACGATCCACTAGTATTATGAATACATGTGACCTAGATCCGGGTTACTGGTGTAGTAGGACACTTTAGTGGAGGTACTTTGCATACTGAGAGTATGTAGAACTGGACCAGAATTTGATAATAATTGTTTAAATACCATTTCGTAGTATTATAAAACACATCAACTAATGATCATATACAAACTGATCTTAATCATGAAGTTACTATGAACTCCTATATATGTCATTTGATCATTTTATTCATGCATTACAGTTAGTTAGAATGATTAGGCTAAGAACTATTGTTTTGGGGACTCAATGATGTATATGGCTGAAGACATAGCTTAACAGATATGAAATCTATACATTCTTATAGATTGAATGATGGTTCCCTATTGGGTTGGATTTTGGAACTAAAAAGGTTATTGACGTCAAATTCATAATCAAATTATGAATTAACATTCACTAGTAAAGTTAATGGTACACTAGGAATCAAGTTATAATTAAAAGGGTAAAACGACAATTTTATTCCCACTTAATTATGAATCGTCAATATAGGATTAATTTGTATGTAATGATTATATCAGTGGACACTTTATGATTACAATAATGTACTCAGTAAATATATATCTTTAATTATCAAGAGTGGAGTCTCATATTTATAGTGGAGTAATCATGAGATTAATAAATATGATTATTAAATCAAAGAGTTTTGGTTTATATTCTATTATTTATTGGAGCTTAGAATTATTGGTCCATAGGTCTCCGCGACAGCTCTATCAACACTATTCAAGGTAATAGTTGATACAAAGGACAAATTGTGAATGATATTTATTCTTCGAGATAAATATACAATTATGTGATAATTGAAGTTGCACAATTTATTATTGCATTAATGAAATTTTCGAAATTGTATAGAAATAAAAGAAATTTATTTTAATCAATTATTTTATTTAAGTGAGAAATGATAAATATGGATAGTCAAAACTTGTTTGATTATTATATTTATTTAATTAATAATAAGAAGACAATGAAAATTAAAATTTTGAATTTTGAAATTTAAGTTGTTATCTTTTTCTTAAAAAGATGATACCTTATTTGAACTTCTAAATATTAATTAATTAAAATAATTATGTATGAAAAAATCAAATGCCCTTATTTTAGGGAAGTGCTACACGCATAGAGTTTCCTGGACTGCCCTATGCGTGTACCACTACTGACAGTGATAAATTATTGGTTTTTTCTTTTATTTAATTAATTAATAAAACATTTTGAAAAAGTTTTAAAAATGGAATGCAAGACTTTGCCTTCATTATCATTTTTTATTATAATTAAAATAATCACTATTATCTTATAATAATAATAATAATAAAAATAATTATAATAATAATTATAATGCCTATATATTATTATTGAAGCATTAGAAAAAGTGATCACATTTTTCTCACAAAAAGATATACCTTTCTCTCTAGCCTATAATCAAGAGTCTCATGTGTTGAGAATACTTTTGATTCGCAAATTTGATTCTTGTTATCTATTTGCCCACCCACATCTTGAGGTGTAGAGAACGTCTTGGAAGATCTTCATGTGAGTACTCTAGCGAGGATAGGAAGATTGAATTATATGCAAAAAAGATTCAAGGACTCTTGATAGGCTACAAGAGGTAAATCATTTCGTATCAATTTTACATATACATATTTTGTTGATTAACATATTGCATATCAAATGTTCCTCATATAAAGTTGTTTATATAATTTTTTTTTGTTGTATACAAATCTACCATTATTGCAATTTCTGTTGCGCACTAAGAACAATTCATAACATTCCCATCCAAAGTAAGAACACCAAAATTCGAAAATCAATCTAAAGCTCAAAATTTCCCCAAGAACACCAAGCTTGAAGAAGAAATCTAAAAACAGAGTAGCTTACCTCTCTAAAACCAAATCAATGGCTTATTGAGGATGATTACAGTTGTACTAACCTCCCTTGAATGCCCCCAACTTCCTCCAAAATCTTCCAACCACACTCAAGAACTGCTAAGCCTAAGTGTTGTCCTCCAAAAACCCCTTGTTAGAGGAAACTCACACACACACACACACACACACACACACAGAGAAACGTGTAAGAGTGACATGCCTTAGCACTTAGTCCCAACCTTACTTTGCTTAATGGTCAAAAAGATCATTTTATCTCTAACCTATACTTATCCTCAAAACTAAGCATAAGGGCAATGTAGTCATTTAGCCTAGAATCCCCACTAAACCTCAAATTATACCAATAATTCCCAATTAAACTATGAATCCCAATTATTCTTCCAATTAATTCCATTTTCCAATAAATTTCGATAATTTTCCAAATTACTAAAATACCCTCAGGCTCACCACGAGTCGGGTATTCTCGTTGTGACTTTTATGATAATTTGCTCAAAAGGATCGACTCGTGCCGAATATCTCAAATATATCCACATAATAATGTGGTCTCAAACAGATAGCATAAAAAATTACAATTATACCCTCAACGGGTTAAAATTACGAAAATGCCCATTTTAGCAAAAACGGGTCTTTAAGCACATTTAATACACGTAGACATGCATAAGCAGTCATATCATAATATAAATCATATAATTCACAAATAATCATAATTATGCCCTCCCGACACACTAACCAAGGTACTAAACCTCATTATGAGTTTTGGGAGTAAACATGGGGTCCCGATCCGATACTATAGACTTCGGAGCCCCATGTAGACGTATAATCTCCCTGACATACAACTCAGAATACTGATCTACCATATAATTTGTCCTCACAGGCAGAAAATGGGTTGCCTTGGTGTATCTATCTACAATCACCCACACCGAGTCATGCTGCCCCACCGTTCTAGGCAAGCCCACCACAAAATCCATAGTGATGTCTTCCCACTTCCATTAAGGAATACCCAAAGGCTGTAACAACCCAGCTGGCCTCTGGTGTTCCGCCTTCACATGCCGACAGGTTAGGCACTTTGCCACATACTCCACTGCATCTTTCTTCATCCCTGGCCACCAATACAAAGATTTTAGGTCCTGATACATCTTCGTGGTGCCTAGGTGCAATGAATAAGGAGTGGTATGAGACTCATCCATAATCTCTCATATAATAACAGCTTCCATTGGACACAAATCTGATCCTTATACCTCAACATGTCTGTCTCAGCAATGGTAAAGTCCTTAGCCACTCTTGCTAGGACGTCCTCTCGATGCTTCTCAAACTAAGGATCATGCCCCTGAGCTTCTCTTACTCTCTCAAGGAGTGTAGATTGAAGTGTAATGTTGGCCAATCTACCCACAATGAACCCTATCCTTTCTTTGGTCATATCCTTTTCCAATTCTCTAGATATCTTTGTTAAGCTATACACCTGTTGTAACGCCCTGGATAGCCAATACAATTACATTGTGTATTGAAAATAGTGTTGGACTTGCTAATCAAGTCATTTGGACATAAACGTGTAACCAGAAGTAATTAACGGATTAGGGTTAAATTTTTTGGTCAAAGGAATATTTACTTTCATTAAAAGTTTAAGTTCATACATGGGATCCCAAAATAAACATTTAAAAAGTCATTTACAATCCAAAAGAGTGGTTACAACACAAGTCGACCTAAGCGACAAAATTAGGGTTTAACCCTAGTTCCTTTGTGAGTCCCCCGACCGTGGTGGTCGAGCAAGCTGCATATGTACACATTGCCATTGAAGCTCTCCAACTCATGGCGATCCAGCTTCCCTTTTCTCTTACCTGCACCACATAGCACCCGTGAGCCAAGGCTCAGCAAGAAAACTTAAACATGCTCATAAGTAGTTAATAACATATTACAAAATCATTATTAGCATGCCTAGCAGTAATAACCCTACTCGTGCATGCATTCAGTCTTGATAAGTGAGTATGGAGTTACATCGGGGCCCGTTGCCTTAGGATAAGTGACTGTAGAGTCACCCTGGGGCCCATTGCCCTATCCTCTATATAACCAGCCTTAGAGCTGGTCAAGCATACTTGGCGCTTTATTTTCTAAGCGATCATAGGGCCGGTCAAGCGTATACCATGCTCCTGGATAGGCCTAACCATATCTGCCAGTGCTCAGCGTGCTATTGTCACCCTTGACTCATAAGTCAAGCCTTTCAATAAAGTAAAACAGATAAGCATACATTATATATTACAAGTATGCACATCACAGTTAACATGTCTAATAAAACAATCAAAGCATGGTCATAAACCATGTAAAATAACCGGGCCAAGCCCTAATCACATACTAGGTGCAGTTTTCTTACCTCTGGTCCAAGCACTGGATAAATAAAAACGACTCTCGAGCACGATCCTGTCCCAAGCCCTAGCGGTAACCTAGTCATAACAATAAATAATATCCTCATTATGATTCAATCCTGCAAACAAACTCTGGGACCAATCCTATGCCCTCGAGACCTCCAATTCCACCCAACAAGGTGGTGGAATAGTCCCCCAACCCCCCAAGTACGTCCAAAGCTCTAAAAATGAGGCTTGCTCTAATTGACATAGGGTAGGGGCACCCAAAGCAAGGGAAGGGGCACCCAAACAAGTCAGAGAGTTCCCAGGAACTCCCCTGCATAGCGCAGGGGGAGCCCAAGCAAGTTAGAGAGCCCCCAAAGCCCTCCCTTGCTTAGTGTAGGGGCGCCCAAACTCAGGGCAGGGGCGCCACCTAGCAAACCCAGAATTTATGGGTTTTGAGTGCATTTTTTCCCGAACTCACAACCTCAAATTTGTCCCCAAACTCCAATCAAGGCTAGAACTGAGCCTCAAAATCATAATAATACACCCAAGCAACATAAAAACACCAAAGGTTCAACCAAAAACACTTTGAACCTCAAACTCACCCTTTGAGTTCCAAGAACTCAACTCCTCTCCAAATCTGAAATTTAAACCATAGAATACAAATTTCCAGTGGAAAATAAACCTCCCAAACAATATAGAAACTCATCTTTAAACCTAAACCACTTAGCCAAACCAAATCTTTGTCCACAGATTCGAAATTCAAGCAAGTCTCCGAAATTCCTTCAAGAACATGAAGAACACAATAAGGAAAACTCCAAGGACCTATAGCTCAATGATGAGTTGAATCCCTAGGCTGATAATGGAGTGTTTAGTTGCAATCTTCCCTTCCCCAGTTTCCAAGCCTCTAAATCCAAGAATTCTCAACAAAATATCTACAAGTGGTCTCAAGCTTTGTTTGTCTTCAAAACCTCTCCAAGAAGGAAACATAAGAGAGAGATAGAGAGTGTGGTGTATGTGCAAGTGCCAAAGTGCCCAATCTCTGGTCTATTCTTGCCTAATCAAGTGGCCAAAATGAAAAATTTGCCCTTACCCAAGCCAATACCCCTTTAACCAAACCAAGGGCATTTTGGTCTTTTGCCACCATTTCGCCACTAATCCTCAATTAACACTCTAATTTCCCAATTAAATACATTACACCCAAATACTCATCAAATAATTTCCCATTACCCAATAGACCCCAGTAATGTACTAAATTACCAAAATACCCTTAGGCTCACCCCGAGCTGGGTATTTAATCCTGTCGTGACCTTTCCTTTAACTTGCTCACTAAGATCGTCTCGTGCCGAGTAACCGAAATATATCCACATAATAATGTGGTCTCAATCACAAATTACATATATTTACAAATATACCCTCAACGAGTCAAAATTATGAAAATACCCTTCTAATAAGAAACAGGGCCACATGCATATTTAATACACTTAAACATGCATAAACAATCATATCATAGTATAACTCATGTAATTCACATAATCATACATATATAATAAAAAAATACACATAATATCCATTTATGCCCTCCCGGCACACAAATCAAGGCACTAAGCCTGATTAGAAAATTTGGGATGTTACACCTGTCGTGGAACTCTCTGACTCAGAGCATCTGCTACTACGTTGGCTTTCCCTAGATGATAAAGGATCTCACAATCATAATCCTTTACCAACTCCAACCAATGCCTCTGTCTCATATTCAAATCCTTTTGTGTGAAAAAGTACTTCAAACTTTTATGGTTGGTATAGATCTCACACTTCTCCCTATACATATAATGTCACCACACCTTCAGTGTGAATACCACCACCTCCAACTCTAGATCATGAGTAGGGTACCGCTATTCATAATCCTCTAGCTGTTGTGAAGCATAAGCAATAACCTTCCCAGCCTGCATAAGAACACAACCTAACCCCTGTCTAGATGCATCGCAGTAAACTAGAAACTTCTCCTGATCTGAAGGAAGACTCAACAACGGAGTAGTGATCAGCTGCCGTTTCAACTCTTGAAAACTGTTCTTACATCTATCAGAACAAATGAAATTCAAGTTCTTGCGGGTCAACTCTATCAATGGTGTTGCAATTCTTGAGAACCTTTCAACAAAACGTCGGTAGTATCCCGCTAAACCAAGGAAACTCCTAATATCTGAAGAACTATTGGGCCTTGGCCAATCCCTCACTGCCTCTATCTTGGCCAGATCCACCATAATCCCATCCTTACTCACAATATGGCCTAAGAATGTCACCTGAGGCAACCAAAACTCACACTTCTTAAACTTAGCAAACAACTTGTGCTCCCTCAACCTCTATAATACTAACCGGAGGTGATGCTCGTGCTCTGCCTCTCTTTGAGAGTAAATCAGTAGATCATCGATGAAGACAATCACAAATTTGTCCAAATAATCCTTGAATACTCTGTTTGTCATGTCCATGAATGTTGTTGGGGCATTGGTCAATCCGAATGGCATAACCAAGAATTCATAATGCCCATACCTCGTGTGAAAAGTTGTCTTTGGAATATCCTCCTCTTTGATCCTCAATTGGTGATAACCAGATCGAAGATCAATCTTTGAAAATACTATCTTGCCTTGCAACTGATCAATCCTGGGCAGCGGGTGCTTGTTCATAATGGTCAATTTCTTCAACTCTCTGTAATCGATATGCATCTTCAGTGACCTATCCTTCTTCTTGAAAAATAGCACTGGCGCACCCCATCGAGAGAAGCTAGGTCTGATAAGTCCCAAATCAAGTAATTCCTAGAACTAAATCTTTAATTTCCTTAACTCTGCCGGTGCCATTATGCACAGTGCCCTGAATACTAGTTCTGTCTCTGGTGCCAACTCAACTACAAATTCGATCTCTCGATGCAGTGGCAACCCTAGAAAATCCTCTGGAAACACATCTAGGAACTCACAAACCAATCTGGTCTCTGTCGACCCAACTAACACATCCCTAGTGGTTTCCACTACACTCGCTAAGAATCTTATGCAACCTCCTTGCAATATGTCTTTAGCCTTCAGTGTCGAGATCATAGGAATGTGAGGCCCATTCACAGTACCCACAAACACAAACGAGTCCTCTCCCCCAGCCTCAAAAGTCACCATCCTCCTTTTACAATCAATAGTCACCCCATACTTGGCCAACCAATCCATACCCAAAATTATATCGAAGTCTTCCATAGCTAACTCAACCAAGTCCATTGACAACTCCCTACTATCCACCTCTACTGGTAGGGATCTGATCCATTTCTTGGAAACTACCAACTCCCCAGTAGGAAATAAAGTCCCAAACTCCACATCATATAAATCACAAGGCCTACACAATCTATCAATCACTTTACTAGATACAAATGAATGTATCGCACCAAAATCAATCAACACAGTGTAAATAGAGCCAGCACTAGAAATTTGACCTGTAACTACTAATGGACTAGCCTTGACCTTTGACTGGGTCAGTGCAAATACTCAGGCTAGAGTCAAACTGTCGCCCTTCTTCTGCTCCTCTTTCTTTAGCTGCGGGCAGCCTTTCCTGAGCCTCACAAGAAGAATGCCTTAGTGCGACATTCTCCTAAATGGCACCTTCTACACCTGGCACACTTTGGATAACTTCTCCAGATCTCATTGCTACCATGACCCTAAGCACCCTGAGCCAAGATTTGGCCAGGGGCCTACAGATTAGCCTTACCCCAGCATGGGTAGAGGCTCATAAGGTGTTACTGGTGCTAATGTCAAGGAAAGAAGTGTTGAGTACTACCCTTGATTGGGTGAGGAAACCCTAGAATTTTAGTGGGATTTACTGTGCAAGGAAAAGCCAGTGGAATTTTTGATAAATGAGATAAAGTCTTACAATATAAGACTATCACTCTTGTGAGGGTGTTACAAAGAGATAGCAAGGTAAAGGATTAGACTCTGAAGTTATAGTTAGATTTGCGGGATTAGTATCCCGAGATGTTTGAATAAATTTCGAGGACAAAATCTCGATAAGGAGGGGATAGTTGTAATGTCCCAAATTTGCTATTAAGGCCGAGTGCCTTGATTAGTGTGCCGGGAGGGCATAATTGGATTTATATATGTGGAATTAATCATATAAATGTGTGACTACGTGGCATGCATGATTTACATGGTAATATGAATATATGTGCATGTTTATGTGTATTAAACATGCATGTGGGCCCGTTCTTGTTAATAAGGGCATATTTGTAATTTTGACCCGTTGAGAATATAAATATGATTATATGTGTTAAATGATTGAGACCACATTATTATGTGGATATATTTGAGATGTGTGGCCCGAGGCAATCCTAGTGGGCAAGTTAGCAAAAAAGTCACAATGGGGTGGAATACTCGGCTCGGGGTAAGTTTGGGGTATTTTGGTAACTTAGCGCATATTCGGAGTTTATCGGGTAACATGTAGTTATTTAGTGATTATCTGGGTTTGCAGGGTTGCACTGCGGCCCTGTTCTTGGAGCATCGCGTCCCACATGAACTCAGAGGCCTAGGGGGTTCGCTGAACTACATTTGTGCCGTGGCGCTGGGTAATTTGCGCGGTGGCGTGTGTCTAGGGAAATGAGGTCTTGGGCCCTCTGACTTGTAGAGGGTCGTGACACTTGCTGGATGCGCCGCAGCTCAAATAGAGAACATTGGCCAATTAAGGTTTTTAAGCTTGGGAACTCAAACCTAAAGGCTTGGGAAGGATTCTACCACCCGGTTTAGTAGAATTTGATATCCCAGAGGTTAGAATTACACCTTGAAACTTTTAAATAGTCTAAGTGATTGATGATTACTGTTATTGCTTGTGACTAGGATATATCGCTAGGGATCAAGGATAGGGATCGTGCTTGGGATTGCCATATGCTAGCTGCTTGGGATTCGAGGTAAGAAAACTGCACCCGAGTTGTGATCGAGGCTTGGACCCCTGTTAATGAATATGATTATATGTGAGATTGTGATTATATCTGTATTTGTGAATATATGGATAGGCATGCTTGTATATGTTGCATCTGATTGCGTGTTGTGCAATATATATATGCAATTTTATCTATTCTAAAGGCCAACCTAAGGGCACCGGGGGCCGATAACAAGTGTGCGAAATGCAGCCCAGCCATAAGACCAGAGGACTCGACCTAAGGGCGTCGGGCTTGAATGTTATACAAATAAATAGAAGTGCTGATTGCATTTAACTAACTCTATTGATTGTTGAGACTATATTATGTGTTTTATTGAGCAGATTAATACTGCTAAGCTTATTGCTTATATCCTATTGATGATTGAAGTTATTGATTTAAGTATACTATTTATATACTGTTGCTCATCTGTACTTGTTGATTTAAGTTTTCTTGTTGAGCCTTGGCTCACGGATGCTATGTGGTGCAGGTAAGGGAAAGGGGACAGCTGGACCAACTATGAGTTAGAGAGCTTCAGGGGCGGTGTGTACATATGCAGCCTACTCGACCACCACGACTGGGATAACCTGGGAGGAACTAGGGTTGAGCCCTATTTTGCCGCTTAGGACGGCTAATTTGTATTTCATTTGTCTTTTATCAATTTGTAACCACTTTTTGGGATCCCGTGTATAAACTTAATATTTTAATGAAAAATAATTACCATGTTGATTGAAATTTTTAATACCTAACCTTGATTTGGTCTTTAATTACACATTTAAGTCCAAATGACTCGCTTAGCGAGTTAAGCACTATTTTAAAAACACAGTGTAACGGTCTTAGCTAACCAGGGTGTTACATACCTGTAACGAGCCAAATTATGAAAATTGCCCTTCTAATAAGAAAAAGGCCCACATACATATTTAGTACACCTAAACATGCATATCTAGTCATATTATAATATAACTCAGGTAATCATATAATAGCACACATATATATCACATAAACACTTATTTCATAATTAAATCACATAATTTTCCATAATTTGCCATCTTGCCCCCCTTATCAAGGCCCTAAGCCTTATTAGGTAATTTGGGACGTTACAACTATCCCCTCACAGAAATTTCATCCTCAAAATTTTACCTGAACAACTCGGGATACTGATTTTGCATATCTGACTCCAGTTCCCAGGTCGCTTCCTCAACCTTGTTCCTCCATAATATCTTAATCAAAGATATAGTCTTGTTCCTCAGGACCTTATCCTCCCTGTCTAAAATTTTAACTAGCTGCACCTCATAGGATAAATCTGTCTCTAGTTCTAGATCCTCGTAACCCAACATATGAGTCCCATTTGATACATACTTCCTCAACATGGAAATATGAAATACGATGTGCCCAATAGACAATGCCAGAGGTAAGGCCAACCTATAGGCCACCTGACCGACCCTCTCCAGGATCTCAAATGGTCCAATAAACCTAGGGCCCAGCTTGCCCTTCTTCCCAAATCTCTTCACCCCTCTTAGTGGTGAAACTCTAAGGAAGACATAGTCTCCCACTTGGAACTCCATGTTCTACAGCTTTGGGTCTGAATAACTCTTATGTCTACTCTGAGACGTGAGCATCCGAGCTCTAATCTTTTCAATAGCCTCAGTGGTCCTCTGAACTGCCTTAGGACCCAAATTATTTCCTCTCACCCATCTCGTCCCAATGAATGGGCAATCTACATTTCCTACCATACAACATCTCATAAGGTGACACTCCAACAGTTGACTGGTAGCTGTTATTATATGAAAACTCTATTAGAGACAAATATTTACTCCAGGAGCATTCAAAGTCCAATACACATGCTCTCAACATGTCCTCTAGTATCTGGATAGTCCTCTCAGACTGACCGTCTGTCAGAGGATGATAAGCTATATTGAACTTTAGCTGTGTACCCATCGCCTTCTGTAAACTTCCCCAAAACTTGGAAGTAAAGATAGGGTCTCTATCCGACATGATAGACCTTAGAGTCCCATGAAGGCGTACTATCTCTCTCACATAGAGATCTGCATACTGGTCAACTGTGTAGTTGGTCCTCACTGGTAAGAAGTGAGCTGACTTCGTATACCGGCCCATAATAACTTAGTATGAATCATACTAGCCCACTGTCCTATGCAATCCCACCATGAAATCCATCGTGATGTCCTCTCACTTCCACTCTGGAGCATCCAGAGGTTGTAGCAGCCCTGCTGGTTTCTGATGCTCTGCCTTGACCCACTGACAGGTCAGGCACTTTGCCACGTACTCAGTCACATCCCTCTTCATCCCAGTCCATCAATATACAACTTTCATATCCTATTACATCTCCCGTCTGATCCCAGTGTTCATCGGAACACAAATCCGATCCTTGTATCTCAATAAACCCATGTCTGACACTGTATAGTCCTTAGCTACTCCAGCTAGGACGTCCCCTCTAATCCTTCCCAACTGTGGGTCACTCAATTGTTTCTCCTTAATCCTCCCTAAAAGAGTAGACTGAAGGGTGATGTTGGCTAACTGGCCCACCACTAACTCAATACTTATTCTAGTCATATCCTCTACCAACTCCTTAGATATATGTCTCACACTGTACAACTGTCCCGAACCCTTCCGGCTTAAGGCATCTGCAAACACGTTGGCTTTCCCTGGGTGGTAAAGGATATCACAATCATAATCATTCACCAACTCTAACCAATGTCTCTGCCTCATGTTCAAGTCCTTCTGGGTGAAGAAGTATTTCAAACTCTTGTGATCTGTGTATATCTCACACTTCTCACCATACAAGTAGTGCCGCCATACCTTCATTGCAAAAACCACTACTGCAAGTTCCGAATCATGTGTGGGGTACCTCTGCTCATACTCATTCAGCTGACGTGATGCATAGGCAATCACCTCCTCTGTCTACATAAGGACACAACCTAGGCCTTACCTCGAGGCATCATAATAAACCACAATCTTGTCCTAATCTGTAGGAAGACTCAAAACTGGAGTGGTGATCAGACTCTTCTTTAGTCTTTGGAAGGTGTCCTCACACTTGTCTGACCATATGAACCTTTGATTCTTGCATGTCAACTCTGTTAGTGGTGACGCAATCTTGGAAAACCCCTCCACAAAGCGTCTGTAATAACCTTCCAATCCCAAGAAACTTCTGATCTTTGAAGCATTCTTTGGCCTTGGCCAATCTCTGACCGCCTCAATGTTTACTGGATCCACTATATTTCCATCCTTACTAACTATGTGACCTAAGAAAGTCACCTATGGCAACCAAAGCTCGCACTTCTTGAATGTCGCATACAGCCTGTGCTCTCTCAGCCTATGTAGGACTAATCTGAGATGCTGCTCGTGCTCTATCTCTGACTGACAGTATACCAGTATATCACTGATAAAGAAGATCATGAACCGATCTAGGTAATCCTTGAACACCCTGTTCATCAGATCCATAATTGTTTTTGGGGGCATTAGTTAGTCCAAGTGACATCACCAAAAACTCATAATTCCCATACCTAGTGCGAAAGGCTGTCTTCGGTATATCTTCCTCTCTGATCCTCAACTGATGATAACCAGATCGAAGATCTATCTTGGAGAATACCATCCTACCCTGTAGCTGATCAAACAAATCATCAATCCTTGGTAGAGGATACTTGTTCTTGATAGTTAACTTATTGAATTCTCAATAATCGATACACATCCTCAGAGAACCATCTTTCTTTTTCACGAAGAGAACTGGTGCACCCCATGGAAAAAAAATGGGCCTGATAAAACCCAAGTCTAGTAACTCCTGTAACTGAACCTTTAGTTCCTTCAGCACTGCCGAAGCCATCCTATAAGGGGCCCTAGACATTGACTCTATCCCTGACATTAATTCTATAACAAACTCTATCTCCCTATGTGGAGGTAACCCAGGAAAATCCTTTGGAAACACATACAGAAACTCACAGACTAATCTGGTCTGTCCTGGTCCCACTGGCACATCCTGAGTGGTATCCACCACACTACCTAAGAATCCTATGCATCCCCCCTGCAATAGGTCTCTTGCTCTAAGTACAGATATCATAGGTATACGGGGTCCATGCACAGTGCCAACAGATACAAAGGGGTCCTCACCCTCAAGATCAAAGGTTACCATCTTCTTCTTACAATCTATCGTTGCCCCATACTTCTCTAACCAGTCCATACCCAGAATTATATCAAAGTCAGTCATAACCAACTCTATCAAGTTATCTAACAACTCCCTGCCATCCACTGTCACTGGTAGTGATCTGACCCATCTCCTGGAAACCACTAACTCCCCAGTAGGTAGCATGGTACCAAACCCCGCAGGATAAAATTCAGAAGGTCTACACAGTCCATCAATAATCATACTAGCAACAAAATAGTGTGTAGCACCTGAATCAATCAAAACAATATAAAGGGTCCCAACACTAGAAAGCTAACTTGTAACCACCGAGGGACTAGCCTCGACCTCTACCTGGGTCAAGGTGAACACCAAAGCTGGTGTCAGGCTATCCACCTTCTTGGGCTCTTCCTTCCTGGCTTTCGGCCAATCCTTCTTCAGGTGTCCCACACTCCCACAGACGAAGCAGACCTTCGCCTGACATTCCCTAATATGGTGCCTCATGCATCGAGTACACTCTGGGAATGATTTCCAGGTCTCACCGCCACCCTGGCAGCCTATCTGTACGCCACGTGGCCTCCTATCTGGTCCTGGAGCTGAAACTGTATCTGAAGTCTTTCTCCTTTGGTCACTAGGGCCTTCGCCCCTACCAAAGCCCGCAAATGGAGGTCTTGACCTCCTAGAATCCCTTCTGGCTGCATTCTCATGCCAGATCTTGTTCTCTGCACTCTCATATGTGAGTGCCTTCTCCACAACATGTACATAAATAGTAACTCTTGACGTAGTAATGATACGAACATCCCGAGCTATCATAGGCTGTAGCCCCTGGACAAACCTCTCTCTTCTGGTCCCATCAGTGGGCACTAGATCCCCGACATACTTTGCCAATCTCTCAAACTTCAAGGCAAACTTGGTCACTGACATGTTGCTCTGAAGTAACTTACTGAACTCTTCAGCCTTCACAGCTTTGACTGCGTCATTGTAGTATTTCTCATTGAATAGACATCTGAATTCTTCCCATTCCATAGTATTTATAGCCCTGGTTTGGGATACCACCTCCCACCATATTCAGGCATCCTCCTGGAACATATAAGTGGCACATGCCAGTCTTTCATTACCACATACCCTCATGAAATCTAGGATGGTGGTTATCATTGTCATCCTCTACTCAACCTTTAGTGGGTATGAGCTTCCCTAAAAATCTAGAGGGTGCTGTTTCCTAAACCTCTTATATAGGGGTTCCCATCTATCTCCCCCTACCTAGGCTATACTGCCGCTGGTACCACTGGCTGTATCACTGCCGATACCGTGGGCTGTAGGTTCCCTACTGGAACATGTTGCTATCTGAAAAGGCGAATCTCATCTTCCTACCTCTATAACCTGGCTTACATATTAACAAGCACTTATTGGCAGTTCTCCAGAGCTGGCGTTGGGGCCTGTCACTTGTCATTCTCTTCCCTGGCTTGTATTTCTTGGCTAGCCAACCTCTCTGACCTTTGAGGAAGCATATTGATAACTATCCCACTCTCAATGATCAAATCGGTCGTTAGGTAAGTAATAAATATACCTCTTGCCACCTGACGGTCCAAGACCGAACAAACAAACAAATGCAATGCTAATAAGCATGCCAACACATAATATATTCAATCATGGTGCTAATAAGAACTTCATGATATTCATCAGCAAATAGCAATGCTAATAAGCATTTCTGGCATACATAAACAATTAACGATGCAAATAAGCATGTTCAAGCATTTATATATGTATTACAATGCTAATAAGCATGTTCTTTAATCCCTGCCAGTATTAAAGTGCTAATAAGCATTTCCTGGCCTATATGCAATTAACAGTGCTAATAAGTGTGTTTTGACCTACATGTCCATATAACAACGCTAATAAGCGGTTCCTTTGCATTCACAATCACTAACAATGCCAATAGGCATATCTTTATCGTTCATGCAACAGTCAAGGGCCAGTCCCTATCATAATATCTTATGCTCCCTAATAAGGCATGCAGATAAGGCATATACATTTATTTAAATAGTTAAGCACTTAATCATATAATTAGTTACCAAACCCTGAGTTGAGATTATCGTTAGTGGCGAGTGTACATGCCCGACCAGTCTTCAGGAACCCTTAAACCTTGGAAGCTCTGATACCAAGTTGTAACATCCTCCTAATCCAGGACCGTTACACTATGTACTTTAAATAGTGCTAGACTTGCTAATCAAGTCCTTGGTTATAAACGTGTAACCAAGGTTAGTGATAAGAGTTAGGGTTAAAATTTTTGGTCAAAAAGGAACGTTGACTTTTCATTTAAAAGTTTAGTACATACATGAGATCCCAAAATAATATAAATAGATGTTTAAAAGGTTATATACAAATCAACAATTACAACCAGCCGAACTAAGTAGCAAAATAAGGGATACAACCCTAGTTCCTCCAAGATAACCTCAGCCGTGGTGGTCGAGCAGCCGCATATGTACACGCCGCCATCGAAGCTCTCCAACTTATGGCTGGTCTAGCTTTCCTTTCCCCTTACCTGCACCACATAGCACCCGTGAGCCAAGACCGAGCAAGAAAACTTAAACATGTGCATGGACAGTAAATACAGATTCCAGATACATATCTAGCATGCCCAGCAGTAATAACCTACTCATGCACACATACAATTACAAATAAATGACCATAGGATCATTTTGGGGCTCGCTGCCCTGAATAAAAGACCATAAAGTCAACCCGGGGCCCTATGCCCTAGTTAAGTGACCATAGAGTCACCTAGGGCCCTTGCCCTTAGCTCTGAGTAACTAGCCATAGAGCTAGCCAAGTGCTTTGTTTTCCAATGACCATAGAGTTGGCAAACGTAATAGTACGTCCCTGATTAGGCCTAAGCCTCTCGACCAGCACCCAGCGCGCTATTGCCACCCTTGACTAATAAGTCAAGGCCTTAACCAGATGTTCAAATATAGATACAGATAAGCATACTTCAGACAACACAAGTATGCATACATATTAAGCATATATCTCAGTCAATTAAATGCAAACATAGTAATAGCCATGTTTCTTAATGGGGCCGAGCCCTAAGTACACAAACAATGCAATCAATCATTAAACAACTATCCAGACACAGAGCATTCAAGTATGTTTAATCAACGAGCACAAACATAACTTAATCACATTCATTCTCAGGGGCCCGAGCCCTATTCATAGTTATAATCAACAACTGGGCCAAGCCCTAACCACATATATCACGTATTGGGAGCAATTTTCTTACCTCATGTCCGAGTATAATGTATATTAAGAATGACCCTTGAACACGATCCTGGTTCCGGGCCCCTAACGATAACCTAGTCATAACCATAATATAGAATCTTGTTAAAAATGAGCGAATAAAGGCTTTTGGACTGAGTCCTAGCCTCCGAGACGTTGAATTCTACTAAACCGGGTAGTATAATCGATCCCGAGCCCTTAGGTTTGAGTTCCTGCACTCAAAACCTTCCCGCAGCTTAAAAAACCTTCAAGCGCCACAGCCCAAGGCCCAAGAGCCGCGACTTGCCTCAAGTCAGAGAGCCCAAGGGCTCTCCTCTGGAACATACGCGCCGTGACTCAAAATGGCAGACCAACCCCTCCTTCTCCGTTTGTTCATGAGAGCCGTGACGCCCCAAGAACATGGCTGCGACTCGACATGAAAACCCAGTTTTCCCATTTGTTTCTTCAAGCCAAAACCCACCAAAAACCTATGCAAACATAGCCAAATCCCAAAAACAAGGTTCCCAATCAACTCAGCACCTCTATACCCACAAAACCCAAGCTTAAACTTGGCCAAAACCTAATCAATTCTCCAAATTCAGAACTGAGTTTCTAATCTCTAGAACTTAGCTAAAACTAGAGAAAACACAGAGATTCAAGGTAGGAAATCGTTACCTCAATTGCCACAAATGATGATAAGCTTCTCCCCAAACAATCCTGAGCCTAAGCCAACTTCGATTCCTCCTAGATCGCGAGAATTCCCAACAAATCGAGAGAGAGAGAATATGAACGAGAGAGAGTATTTGTCGAGTGTTGAGTGAATGTGTTTTTGTGTTTTCTGTATTTGTGAGGTTACTTAGAGTTCAAGTAACTCTAAGTAAATCCCGAGGCTCGGTGTACCAAAAATGTTCCCGAGGGTAAAATGGTCAAAATCCTCAGAATTCTCTCCTAATCTCACTAACTCCGAATATATCCTTGAATATTTATTCCCATTACCCAATAACCCGGTAAGGTACTAGATACCCAAAATACCCCTTGACTCACCCCGAGTCGGGTATTCAGTCCCGTTGTGACTTTCCCACTAACTTGCTCCCTAGGATCAGCTCGTGCCGAGTAACCCAAATATATCCACATAATAATGTGGTCTCACACATATACCGCATATATTCCACATATACAACGGGCCAAATTACGAAAATTTCCATTCTAATAAGAAACGGGCCAGCATGCATCTAGTCATATTATAATATAACTCACGTAGTCAAGTAATGACACACATATATATATATCATAAGCACATATTTCATAATTAAATCACATAATTTTCCATCCTGGCCCCATAATTAAGACCCTAAGCCTTATTAGGTAATTTGGGACGTTACAAAATCTGTGCTCCCAAGCCAAAATTATGAGTTTCCACTTTAGTTCTAGGTCTAGAATAGCTAGAAAATCAGTTCCCATCCAAAGTAAGAACAAGCTTGAAGAACACTCAAGAACATCAAGATTGAAGAAGAAATCTAAAAATAGAGTAACTTACCTATCTAAAACGAAATCAATGGCTTGTTGAGGATGATTACAGCCGCTAACCACTCTTGAATGCCCCCAACTTCCTCCAAAATCTTCCAACCACACTCAAGAATCACTAAGCCTAAGTGTTGTCCTCCAATATCCTTGTTAGAGAAAACTCAGAGAGAGAGAGAGAGAGAGAGAGAGAGAGAGAGAGAGAGAGAGAGAGAGAGAGAGAGAGAGAGAGAGAAATGTGTAAGAGTGAACCTTACTCAGCTTAATGGTCAAAAATACCATTATGTCCCTAGCCTATACTTATCTTCAAAACTAAGCACAAGGGCAATTTGATCATTTAGCCTAGATCCCCACTAAACCTCAAATTATACCAATAATTCCCAATTAAATCGTTAATCCCAATTATTCTCCCTATTAATTCCATTTACCAATAAATCCCAGTAATTTGCCAAATTACCAAAATACCCCTAGGCTCACCCCAAGCCGGATATTTATTCCCGTTGTGACTTTTTCGCTAATTTGCTCAAAAGGATCTACTTGTGTCGAATATCTCAAATATATCCACATGATAATGTGGTCTCAAACACATATCATACAAAATTATAATTAAACCCTCAATGGGTCAAAATTACGAAAATACCAATTTTTAGCAAAAGTGGGTCTTTAAGATCATTTAATACACGTAAACATGCATAAGCAATCATATCATAATATAACTCATATAATTAATAAATAATCACAATTATGCCCTCCTGACACGCTAACCTCATTGAGAGTTTTGGGATGCTACACTATCTATATGGTTTATTTTTATTAAAATATAATAGCAATACTACTTCAATGAAAATTAACTTTATAAGTAAATAATAAACCAAACATTTTATGAACCTGTTAGTTTATAATAAAAAATTGTTTGTAGCTTTCACTCTCTTGTTCGTATGAAAGTTTGTTAGCCACCATTCTTGTTTCTCCTACAAATTCAGATGCAAGTATGAGAGTTATATACTATTTATGAGTGTTTTTTTTTTTATAAATAATATAATATTATTGCTAATTGTGTTGAATAAAGGAATATTAATGAGGATATTTTTTATTTATGGTAAGGATTATTTTTTATTTTCATTAATGCATGTTCCATGGTTGACTCATTTTTGCACTAACAGTGAAAATAGAAAAATATGTAACATTATTATCATTTGTTTATAATAGTAGTATACTAATAAAAAAAGCCATATTATAACCAAAGACTACAATAGGAATACTTTAAAGAAACTTAAATTAAATTAACAAAAAATATGTATTCAATTAGAAATTTATTATACAACAACTCAGAATACACGTAAGAAAAACTAAACATAAATTAAACTAAAATAAAAAAAAACATTAAAATCTCCTCAAAAGCCCGAACAACTAAATATACCCAAAATAAACCACAAAATACTAAAAACTAAACCACAAGAAAATCATGTAAATACACATATAATTTATGCTGTACCTAAAAAATACGAGCTGACATGTCTTGTTTGCGGTACAGTTGTGCAACATTTAATGAAGCCTTTTTAGCTCCAGGCTCATGGGGTTGACTTCCAAATGATTAGGTAGGTCCAAGCATAGGTCGTCAAGGAATCGAGGAGATCATTTAAGTAGATCTTGAGGTTGCCTAAACATAGCTCGTGTAACCAAATAAGTAGATTGAACGATCCTGAAACGTTTGAGCTCGCGCAGTAAGACTTTAGATTGCGATTGATAAGCTAGAGACACAGATATGATTCCCTGAAGATTCATAATTTATATCCATGAAAATATTATTGCCATTTTGCATATTAAATATAATTAATCAGGTAATTAATGTAATCAATGGTAGTTACCCATTCTTGTAAGTTACCCAAACTTGTCCATTTCCCCCTATAAATAGAGATGGAATGGACAGGAAATGAGACGAAGCTTTTTGTATACTGAAACTTTGGAGAAATTATCTTAAACAACTCTCTTGGGAAAATACAGCAATAACATTGACTCATGGACTAGGTGGAGTAAACCACTGAACCACATAAAAATTCATGTTTATTATTTACAGTTTTGATCAAGCCTAATTCTTTCTTGTTAATTTCTTAATTATCAGTTGACAACAAATTGCATCAATAGTTTGGTGCTTTCATTGAGAGCAAAATTAGGCTTGACATTTTTATTCAAAATTCTACAGAGATGGTGATGGTGACTAGAAGATCAGTGCGTGAGGATGAGTCAACCTTGCATGATGACCAAAGAGACTATCAGATGCCAATCCCAACTAGAGAGGGTACTTCTCGACATGCTGGAAAACATCCCTAGAACAATGCTGAGAACAACCAGGATACAGGTAGCTCGTTGACACATCCCTGAGGGAAGCCATTGTTTCCTCGTATTACGTGGGACTGGTCGAATAGGAGAATTCTGAAATTAAGGACCAGCTCGCCCACCCCAATAGGCATATTGGTAAGATAATGTCCTGATTACCCCTTGTAACTGACCCAAATTGTAACGACCCAAAATTTGCTAATAAGGCTTAAGGCCTTGATTAGTGTGTTAGGAGGGCATAATTGGTATCTATGTGAATGAATAATTAAATGCATGATTATATGGCATGCATGATTAAATGAGTATATGGATATGATTAGATGCATGTTTATGAGTATTGAATATGCATGTGGGCCCTGTTTTGTTCTTAAGGGCATGTTTGTAATTTTGGCCCGTTGAGGGCATAGATGTAATTATTTGCGATAAATTGTTGAGACCACATTATTATGTGGATATACTTACATCTTGTGATTCGAGGCGATCCTGGTGAGCGGTTTAGCGAAAAAGTCACGGTGAGGATTTATACCCGGCTCGGGGGAGCTTGGGGGTATTTCTGGGAATTTGGGAAATATATTGGAGACTATTTGACATTGAAGAAAATACTTGGTGATTAGTTAGGTGTTGGGATGTAAGCGGTAATTATTAGGGACACTCGAGGAATTAGTGGGAATTGGGAACAAATGACCAAAATGCCCTTAGAATGTTGAAAGGATTAGGATTTAAGTTGGAGGGCAAAATGGTCATTTGTTGGTTAAGAGGAGATAAGGGTGTTTTCTGCCTTTATGCACTTAGTGGAAGTTGTAGAAAATATTAGAAGCAGAAGGAAGGAAAGAAAGAAGAAAAACAGGGACTCTTTCTTCTCCATTTAGTTTACTCTATTCCTCACCATTCCTTGTGAGATTTGGAGCTAGAATCTCAGAGAAAGCTCAGGTTGGAGCTTGGGGCTAGAGACTTTGGTGAAGCTAGAGGAGTTAGCAGGGACTAGACACTTAATTGAGGTAAGATTTCAAGGTTTTAATGAGTTTTCTGAACTGTGTTAGAATTGATTTCTGAAACTTGGTTTTTGATGGAAGTTAAGGGAATTAAGCTTTGGGAACTGAGGAGTTAAGGCTGGAAATGTTTGGAGGATAACCCAGGGTTGATTTCCCATCAAAGGTAAGAAATTTTGGACTTGGTCATTTGAGTTTTTGGGCTGTTATGGTTTTTCTGTTGAATTTTTTAGCTTCAAGCTCAAACATGGTTTTTTTCTTTGTTTGATGGTGCATGTGGCTAAGTTTTATGTTGTTTGGCTATGTGGGGTGAGATGTAGATGATGGTAGGCTTAATTTGGTGTGTGGTTGAGGTTTGGAGGGGTTTTAGGGAGTTTTGGCTCGAGGAAATTCGAAGGAGGAAATCAGTGTGCTGAAGGTGCTGTAACTAGCGTTCTAGCACTAGCCTTAGAGCACTACAGTGCTAGGCTTGGGTTTTCTGGGGATTTTTGGTTCTGCTTGAAGCGCTGTAGCGCCCACCCTGCCTTCAGAAGTGGATTTTTGGGTGTTTTCTTAGGGTTTTTGCCCGGGGGCTCGGGGTTTGATTCCATCACCCCGTTTGGTGGAATTAGGGCTTCCCGAGGGCTCAGGATTGGTCTGGGGTTAGGTTATGGAATTAAAGTTTAGTGATGGTTCTAATTTATGGTTGTGACTAGGTGTACGCTAGGGCTCGGACGGGATCATGCTTGAAGGTTGATTTCATTAATCAAAGCTATCAGAATCTAAGGTAAGAAAACTGCACCCAATTATGTGGTTATGTTGGGACTAAGAGTTCCCTATACTTGTATGTGATATCCTATGATGGTATTATTCCATGGGGACATGAGATAAACAGACTAAGAGTGCCGGAATCAATATTTGCGCACAGGACGCAACTCGGCCACTGGTAGCTGAGGTTAATCAAGTAATCACTGAGCTTGGCCTAAGTGAGCCATAGTCAGTGGATTGAACACTGGGCTCGGCCTAAGTGAGCCGAAGACAGTGAATTATTTAGAGGGCGTCAACCCTAGATATTGTGTGTTATGTTAATTGATGTTAATCTGATGATTATGACATGTTTATTACCTGGATGGTTAATTGTTGGTTTGTTGACTAATATCACTGTTTATGTGAACGATGTGATCTATTGGATGTTTGATTAATGTTCTGTGAATTACCTGATTACTATTATGGATTATGCTATGCATTATAGTTTTCTTGCTGGGCCTCGGCTCACGGGTGCTTCGTGGTGCAGGTAAAGGCAAGGGTTTGGTGGTTCAGCCATGAGTTGGAGAGCTCTGGGGGCGAGGTGTACATTGTCAGCTGCTCGGCCACCACAGTCGAGGGTTCGTACAGAGACGAAAACCTAAAATGTATATTTTTCCATTAGAGTGGCCATGGTTATTTATAACTTTTGGAATTTTTGTAAACATGTCTTGTAAACCCTATTTTGGGATCCCATGTACTACACAATCATTTTATATGAAAATTATCTATTTATGACTAAAACCTTTTAATATTTACCTAATTACAACTTTAGGACCACGTTTTCAACTATATGACTTGATTAGCAAGTCTTGCACCTTTATAATCACACAGTGTAACGATCTTGGCTACCAAGGGCGTTACACAAATGTTGGGAAGAGAACTAGCGACTCTTAAATAACTAGGTCGCGTAGATGTAACTGCACAAATATTAATCACTTGGTCAGAACCGCTACTCCCAGCTCCATACCTTTGGGATGAGCTCCCAGGAATGACCAACCTGCTCAGCAAGCTAAGACCAATCCTGTGCTAGTGAACAGAGACGAGATTCCCTTGAATCCACCAGCTCGAGTCCCATCCAACAATAAAAATTGGGAGGAAAGACCACCAACATAAAAAGAGTTATCATGGATGAACGACGACCTCAGACTATACGTCCAAGTGGTCTACTAGCCGCTTCCCCCATAAGGTATCCTTCGTCGCTCATTCGTCATCCATCACCTTCCCGAGCTTCGATTCCCTTAAATCAATGTCCAATTCAGTAACTGCATCACCAACCACAACAATGGGTGGTGAGCTTTGCCAAAAAAAGTTACTGGATAGAGAGCCGTCAAGAGAACAGGGTCAGAAAGTGTTCATAACACATTATCTCGGAGGCAAGAACCCGACTTGAGAGATCATTTAAAATTTTCTCATAGTAACTATAGTAATAGTTATGATTGGTGTTGTTACATAAGCTAGGTGTAAAACACTTAATAATTTCACATAGTAAAGATGTGAAATTTGAGTTTCTATTGTAGGCACTTAAAAATTGTATTTTTGAGTCTAAAGTGATACAATGAGGTATCTAAAGATGCCTAAAAAATTTGGAAGCATTTGGAGGTGTTTAAGATCAATTTCGGAAGTTTTTGACCTGTTGGGGTGGTGTTGTGTCGCCACCCTGGTGGCATTGTATTGCCTGAAATCCTAGGGTTAAAGCGATGCTCAACAGGAAATGCATTGCCTGACGTGTCCATACAGACACGTGTTTTAAGCACCAGATTGTGTGTTTTGAGGCTCTGATCCCATTGGTTAGACCTAATTATTGTGCCTATTCTATAAAAGGGTTATGTTACACCCAGATTTCGAGCACAGAGAATTATGATCTCGAAAGCTGGATTCGCAATGAATGAACTCATAATGTCTGGATCATGTCCGCAGCCGAGGCATCGAGCCTGCGAAGCAGAGACGACTTCGAAGATGGTAGCCTCGGGATCCTCACAAGCTCAAAAGATAGACACCGAAGTACGTCTATTCTCAGGAGGGCCTCAGATCATGGGCTCCGAGCCTGACACAAGCTTGAGCTTGGAGTCGTGTGATCTCGGGATGATGCTATTGCTCGAAAGTCGATAAGAGACCTGGGTGAATAGGGCCTTGGCGATATAATATAATAACTTTGAATATCTTAATGAATCATCTACAAGAGACGCAGTCTATATTGATTGCTATAAATCCCCTATAATCAAGGGATATTAATTGTTCAGTTATACGCCCCTTGATCTTCAGGGGACGTTTCCTTGTATATAGGATTGCAGGCTTTTAATGCCATTAATTTTTTTTGCATATACAGAAAAACTTCCCGAAATATGTGGGATAGTATTCTGAAATCTTCTCTATAAATAGAGAGGTCATGCACCATTGTAAAGGACCGAATTTTTGTGATCTTGAGAGAAAACTCTGGAAAATTCATCCTTGAAGAATTTTCAGAGATCATCTTAAGTTTAATAACAAAGACTCGTGGACTAGGCATATTTAACTGCTGAACCACGTAAAAAATCTCGTTTGTGTTATCATATTTTTATTGGCCATTACTGATTATTGTTTTCGTGCTCATTTTTCACTGTTGACGAAAAACGGCGTCAACAGGTTCTTATAGAGTTTTGATAGACTTGATCACTCTATCAAATGTCTCTCTAACCTTTCTCTCTCTCTCTCTAGCTTTCAAGATCTCAAGTTTTCTCCAAGAAATTGATGAAGAAAGTGCTTGTATTTGTGAATGTAAAGACTAGTTCAATCCCAATGCCCATTTCCTCTTAGAAAGGCTTTAAGAATCCAATCGGGGCTATGAAATAGAGAATTAGGGTAGTGATACTCCTCGTGTATAAGCCTTGATTGTGTTTTGTTTAAGAAGAAGAAGTTCAAGGTGGTGTTCAAGCAAGGATTTGAAGCTTCAAGAAGATCCAAGAACTTTGATCTACAAACTAGGGTTTGCATTCTCTAACTCAATCTTTTGTTGGCCTCTGTCAAGGATATTTGTGTATATAATCTTAATATTGTGGTGGTGTAATTCACTCTCTCTCGTAAGTAACTATCAATCTAACTTGCATGAGCACCTTAACTTACATTGAAGGCAACAGAGTCGAGACTACGAGCTGAGTTATATTCAGCCAAGGGATGACCTACTGTTAGGCATGGAGATAGGAATGTCCCAAATAACTGAGCTCATGTTCAGAGGGGCAATAACCTAGATAACATGCAGCTAGGGGTGGGAGCTAATAATCAGCTCCCCATTAGCCTAGCAAAAAGGGATCCAACCCAGGAATGACTCATGTTCGTTGAGGAGCAAATGAGACTCATTCTGGCAGACAATTAGAAGGATGATTATGATTCATATGAAGAGCTCGAGCCCTTTGTACCACATATTTCTGCAGCTCTTTACTCACCTGGGTTCAATATGCCCCACGTGATGACGTATGATGGGACCACTGACCCGTCTAACCACGTCGGGACATTTAGCACCCTAACACGAGCTCATAATGGGGGTATCGATCTCTAATGTGTACTGTTTCCAACCACATTAAAAAGCACTGCAAAAATGTGGTTTGACAAGTTTCAAAGACACACGATCACCTTCTAGAGTCAATTGTCCTCAGATTTCAAGAAATAATTCCTAGCTTCTAAGGAAAAGCGGGTAGAAGTTGATTCCTTAACGAACATAAAACTACAACCGGGTGAATCTCTAAAGGCTTTCATAAACAGATTCACAAATTTTGCTGCTCGGGTCAGAGAAATTGATGACAATGCCAAACTTATGGCTATATGAGCTTGAATCATAATAAGAGGAGAGTTGTGGAAAACCTCAAAAGGAAAGGGGTCAAGAACACAGATGAGTTCTTATCTCGAGCTCAAGAATGGATAAACCTTGAGGAGGCAGAATCAACAGTGGTGGCTGCAAACTATACCACTATTCAGCTCGTTGGAACGGTGCCTAATACAGTAATACTAGCCTAACCAGTTACCAGTAATAATCAGGTCGGTAACAAAAAGCACTAGAGGAGAAAATAACTCACCTCCTAAAATGTGGGTTCATTAGGGAAGCTAAATATCCAACCTAGATAGCTAACCCTGTTCTGGATCCCAATCTGAATGACAAATGGAGGACTTACATTGATTTCTCTGACCTAAATAAAGCCTGCCTGAAGGATTGTTTTCCTTTGCCCAGAATTGATCAACTAGTAGATGCAACAGCTGGCACGAGCTCATGTCATTCATGGATGCGTATTCTGGATATAACCAGATCGCTATGAACCATACTGATTAAGAACATACGAGCTTCATGACTAAGCATAATGTATACTGCTACAATGTGATGCCATTCAGGCTAAAAAAATGTCAAAGCTACATATCAGAGACTAGTGAATTAAATTTTCATTAACCAGATAGGCTGTAACATGTAAGTGTATGTTGAAGACATGCTTGTCAAGTCTAAAACTCCATATAACCATGTGGCCAACCTGGAAGAAGGTTTCATCGTGTTAAAGAAGTATGATATGAAGCTGAATCTCCAATAGTTCACCTTTGGGGTCTCGTCGCAAAAATTCTTAGGCTTCATTGTAAACTCAAGGGGGATTTTGTGGCTAAGTGCATAGGTTTTTCAGGATGAACCAATAAGAGAATCGGTGCAAGAATTATGGAAGTTGTTCATGGATGGATCATCCATCGAGCATGGATCAGAAGCAAGAATTATACTAATCACTCTTGGAGGGCATCACTTCCATTCGACTTTAAGGTTTGGATTTAGTACTTTGAACAACGAAGCCAAATGTGAGGTCTTATTAGCTGGAATTCAGGTCGCCAAGGAGCTAAAAGAGAAGGCCATCCAATGCTATAGTGATTAGAAGCTCATGGTAAACCAAGTATTGGGAGAATATCAAGCCCGCAGAATAAAGATGGTTGCGTATTTAGCAAGAGTAAAGGGGGAATTATCAAAGTTTAAGTTTTATTCCATAGAGCAAGTACACTACAAGCAAAATACAAATGCAGATGCGATGGCTCGGCTTGCCACAACCAAGGAAGCGGACACGTTGCCGTTGTTCTGGTTGAATTCCTTGGAAAGCTGAGCATTGAAGAAGAATCTAAAAAAATCAAGCTAATACAAACAAGAACGACTAGGATGACTACAATCATTGAATATCGCACCTCTGGGAGATTACCAGAAGATCACAATGATCCAGGATGGTTGTTATACCAGATCCCGAGGTACATCCTGGTCGAGGGAATATTATATAGGTGAGGACATTCCATGCCCTTGCTTAGGTGTGTATCACCTGACGAGTCTCAAACTATTTTGAAGGAAGACCATGAAGGGTTTTATGGAGATCATGCTGAAGGGCAGAATCTAGCTATGAAGATACTCAAGCATGGTTATTTTTGGCCAACCATGAATAAGGACTCAACCTCGTATGTTCAAAAATGTGATAAGCACCAACATTTTTCAACAATAGCTTGAGCTACATCTATCGAGCTAACCATGATCTCGTCACCATGGCCATTCGCAATTTGGGGGATAGATTTGATTGGGTCACTACCTATGGGAAAAGGTGGAATATATTATGCTATGGTCGCGGCAGACTATTTCACTGAGAGGGCCGAAGCTGAACAATTAGAAACAATAACCTCGAAGAGGGTGCTAGACTTTGTGGTGAAGAACATCATTTGTTGGTACAGACTGCCAACAAAAATGTGTGTTTGATAATGGATCTCAGTTTGACAATGACATATTTACAAACTTATGCGAAAAACACAGGGTTATCAAAAGCTTCTCTTTGGTGGCATATCCATAAGCTAACGAACAAGTGGAAGTAATGAAGAAGATTTTAAAGGCGAGCTTAAGAAAATATTAGAGGATGCTAAAGGTTTATGGACCGAACAACTCCCACAAGTACTTTGGGCGTATAGAACATCTCACCACACATCCATTGGTCACACCCCGTTCTCGTTGACATACAGAAATAAGGCTATGATTCTAGTCAATGTAGCACTTCTCATAGGTAGAGAACTTTCAACCAAGAGCAAAATCACAACCTTTTACGGGCATCCCTCGATCTGCTAAATGAACGTCGAGAAGCATCACAACTTTAGTGTAGCGTCCCAAAACTTCTAATAGAATTAAGTGCTTTTATTAGCATGCAATTAGGGCACGTGGGGGTAATTATGTGTGAATTAATTGATTTATGTGGTTTATATGATTATATGATTGAGTATGCATGATTATGTGTATTATATATGGTTAAAGACCCGCTTTAGTTAATAAAGGCATTTTCATAATTTTGACTCGTTTATGGTATAATTTTAATTTTTATCTGTTGTATGCTTGGGACCACATTATTATGTGGATATTCATGATATTCGACATGAGCGAGTCCTTTCGAGCAAGTTTAGCAGAAATGTCACAATGGGAGTAAATGCCCGCCTTGGATTGAGCCTAGGGGCTTTTGGGAATTATTGGTAAATGAAATATTTATGTTTGGAAGATTAGATGATTAAATTGGGAATTATAGGTATAATTTGACATTTAGTGGGAATTATAGCTAAATGACTAAAATTCCCTTCAGGGTTGTTTAAGGGTTTCTTTTAGGGAAGGGCAAAAGAGTCTTTTCGTTAACGAATTAGACAAAAATTAACTAAGTGTTTGGGCAGCCAAGGATTCACATGTTCCTCATATACATTCTCTCTCATGGTTCTTCCCAACTTGCCCAAAGGAAGAGCACTTGAGTTGGAAGAGAATTCTTAGAATTTTGAAGCAAATCTTTGAGGAATTGAGCAGCAAGGGATGAGATTGGCAGCTGTTGAAGCCATATCCAGCCAGTAGTTTTTGTGATCTTAAGGTGACCCATGGTTTTATGTTCTTCAATTGTTTGGTTGTTCTTGATAAGATTTTTGGGAATTTTTGGGTATGGTTTTCGACTTTGGTAAGTTTGATTTGTATAAGGGAGGTGGGTAAGCATAGAATCCTCTGTAGAGTAGATCTAAGGTTTGAAATTGGATTAGAATTATGGGTTTGTGATTGGGATTCTCGGATTTAGGAGTAAGAGCTTGAGTTCAATACTCAAAATTGCAAATTTTGACATCTTGGTGTTTTAATGATGTTTTTATATTGTTTTGGGGTTGTAATATTTGTTTGTGGTTGTTTTGGTGTTAAAAATCTCCTGGAAAACATGTTGGGGTCGAGTTTTGGGTCTAAATTTGCAGGGAAAATCTCAAGTTTGGGTTTTGGGGAAGAACATATTTATGGGTTCATTTTTGTGTTTCCAGGGACCTAGCTCGACCGTGGTAGGGTGTGATGCGATCGTGCTAGTGTCCCAAAATTCCAAGAATTTGATTTCAATTTGGGGTTTCGAAGCTACCTGTGCGACTACGCTGGGGTAGGGCACGATCGCGCTAGTGCCCCAGAAAGCCCTAACTTTCTGTGGGCGCAATCGCGCCAGGGACAGTTGCGATTGTGCCAGGTGCCCCAAAACATGGTTTTTCTAATACTTTTGAGACTTGGTTTGAGGGATTTAGGACCTGTTCTAGGGGCTCACTTGGGAGCTAGGGTTGTAGTTTGGACTCAGGATTAGGACTTAATGCTTGATAAATGTATTATTTACGTTGATACTAGGGTTTTCGCGAGGCTTGGGGAAAGGTTCGCACTCGAGGTCGTTTCATCTTTCACGCAAGACTTGAGGTAAGAAAAGTGACACATGCACCGTGAGTAAGGCAATGGCCCAACTGCTGAGCGCGGTTATATTCGTGTACTAATTCTAATTAGAATTATGTATTCCTGTTATTGTGATTGAATTTGTGGTATTTGTTGTCATATATTTGTTTGAGAGTGATCGACAAGGGGGCCGTAGTTGGCGATAATCATGCGAAATGTAGGCCGTTATGGCAGGGCCCCTATGGGGATGCAGTACACACCTATTCGGTATGGGTCGTATAACTTGTTGGAAAGTTGACCTGAGTTTATTTATAATCTATGAAGCATGTATTTAATGTTTATGTATAATTGATTACTTGCTATGTCTATTTAAGTTTTCTTGCTGGGCCTTGGCTCACAGGCACTTTGTGGTGCAGGTAACGACAAAGGGAAGTTGGACCAACCAAGAGTTGGAGGGCTCTAGGGCGGTGTGTACATACTCGGCCTGCTCGGCTGTCAAGGTCAAGATATATTTTTAGGGACTTAGGGTATAAGTCCAGCTTTGCCGCTTAGGTAAGCTATTTTTGTAACTTTTGTTATAATTGTATTTTTATAAAACTTTTTGATAGTGGTGTTCATTGGTCGGTTTGGTCAGGTTATAACATATTTTAATCCAACCAATGTAAAAATCAGGTTTCAAAAATCCAATTATAACCCGTCCAATTAAGAAAAAAAGTGTAACCCGTTCATTGTTTTAGGCGGTTTGGTCGGGTTAATCTGCCCACACCAATCTTAAGCTTTTTTTTTCTTAAATGTTAAAATAATTAAATTCAACAAACTAAAAGTATAGTATGCATCTTTCAAACTTAGACATATTATTCTAAATTGAAACTTTAAAACATTATTCTAAATTCATTGTTAAAAATTTAGAAACAATATTTATTATTACATATAATATATGTAATAATATACACAATATATGTATGTAAAAATAAAAAAAATCGTAATCGGTTTATTCGGGTTATTTGGGTGCGTTGGTATAATTCTCAAACTGTCCAATATAATAATTGGGCAGTTTGAATAGTTGTCGGGTTATTCAAGTTGCATTTTTTGTCAGTTCTTTTGGTTTGGTTTGGGCGATTTGTTCGAGTTGGGCAGTTTGCGAAAACCTTTGACCAAAATTTTTTGTACCTAAACTGTTGTTTAATCTTAATTACACTTTTGAGTCCAAAATGACTCACTTAAGGAGTTAACCACCATTTTAAACACACATTGTAACGGTCCTGCATTAGTAAGGCGTTACATTCAGCCAGCGCAATACCAACAGAAAGTTGATCGATATTTTAATACGAAATTCAGAGAAAGAAAATTCGAGTTAGGGCAATTGGTATTGAGAAAAATGTTTCTGGCGAATAAAGATCCTAAGGATGGCGTGTTAGGACCAAACTGGGAAGGACCATACCAGATCATGTAAATTTTGTGCGAAGGAACATTTAAGTTAGCTCGGTTAAATGGAGAAGGAGTTTCGCAGACTTGGAATGCACTTCATATTAGAAAATATTACCAATGATTGTGTATTTTGAGTTAAATTTTTTTACTTTGATTGTTAGACTTATTTATAAAAGCAATTTTTTTTTTATTTCTGATAAATTAAATTCAATGGTTGCTATTGTTGGGGATATGGCTATACACACAACTTTGAATGTTACAATTCAAATAAACAACCCAAGATATCCAAGTTTACAATAGAGGAATAACACAAATAAGAACAAGTGATAGAGTAGACCTTTGGAGATAGAAAACCTCACATAAAATCATAAAGGCTATGATTTTATGTGAATCAATGGAGATGACAAAGACTTGACAAAAATTGAATTTGTTGTCCAAAAATCTCTATTCCTAGCCTCCCCTTAGAGATTGCTTGAAGCTGCTACAAGTTGAAATGAGATTGGGATTTACAAGCCTTTAATCTTAATGGAAGTCAAGCTTTCTTTACGAAGATCTTCAATAAAAATAGTAATCTTGTGAGTTAGAGAGAGAGAGAGAGTTTTAGAGAGAGAGTGGTGAGTGATCAATACACCAAAAACTCAAATGAACCCTTTAAATAGTATAGGAACCTTCATTGGTATCAACCAATGAGATTAAAGCATTTTAAACTATGTTTTGGAGCCAAAAACACATAATTGTACAATCTCATACATACCACCCAGGCAATGCGTCACCACCATGCAGGCGATGCATCGAATGTCTAGGGCTTTAACTCCCGAGTGATGCGTCACCTCCTTCAGGCAACGCAACACTGGTACCACTGACTTGACACCCCCAAACTTGCCCCAAAACATCTCCAAATGCCTCCAATTTTTTTGGGTACTCTTTTATACTCCAAAGAAACACTTTGGACCCAAAAAGATAATTTATAGATGCCTATATAAAAAATCAACCATGTTTTTTTGACTTTAGTGAAAACGTTATGGTTTTTGCACATCTTTTGTTGGATTATCTTAAACAGGATCTTTATTTATTTTCATGTATATCTAATATTAAACAAATTAATACGAGATAGCCTAAAACATGTTTCTAAAATTGAATTCAAAGAGAAACAAAGAATAGAATACTTACAGTATACGCAGCGGAATTAAAGAGTCCTTCCTTCAGTTTCTCTAACTCTTGTATCCTCTCTGTTGCAGAGTATTATCAAGAAACTGAACCGATCTTCTATTTTCTTCACGATCTTCCAATGTATCCTTAGAACCACCTAGACTAGTGTGGGCAATTCTCAACACATGAGATAGATATAGAGAGAAGAAGAGAAAATAACAAAGAGGCTTAGAAAATGACTTGTGTTTAGAGAATCTAAAACTATAAGAAAATCTGACTTGTGACTTATCAAACTTTTTTTTTTTTTTTTTTTGACTTCTCTCTAAGTACTCCTTTTATAGACTCAATTAGGCCATTTAATTTAATTAAAAAATCAATAAAATAACAGCCATTTTGAAGCCCTAGGTCGAAATTATCATGGGCTATAGGCCCGTGAAATTTCCCATTTGATTATAAGCCCATTGGACTTAAAATCAAGGCCTGTATTATTTTCTATTGATTTAATTAATTAAATAATTATTTAAATCCTTTATCAAATTAATTATTTATAATTTGAACCTTGATTTAAATTTATTTATTAATTTAGATACCAATTTATCTTAATTAATAAATCTACCATAATTTCTCTTTTCTTCTCAAAATTACACAACTCTGTGAAACTATCCAAAATTAACCTGGTCAACTTTGATAATTCTAATTGATAATTAAATCAATTAATTGAGACTATCTAGATGATTTTATCCAAGGTACAATGAGGACCATGAGCCTATGAAATCAAGCTCCAATAAGTTATCACAAATCTAACAAATAAATTTACTAACTTATTAATTCCTCGTGACTCCACTATAGACTTGGAATTGCATTCTTGAATTCATAGAACGCTCTATAACAAATATAGATACGCTATTAATTATCCATTGTTACAACCATAATTGTCACTCAATCCTCTATAGACGGTCTACAATGAGACAGGACTAAAATACCGTTTTACCCCTCATTGTATTTTATCCTTAAAACACTTAGTTCCTTGTAAATGATATTTCAGTAAACTAATTTAATTACTGAAATGAGATCTCTATCATTTAATACCTTGAACCAAACTAAAAGGAAACCATCGTTTCACTTCTTCATCAGAAGTTATAGATGTTTGTTGCGAAATTTATAGCTATGCAAGTGCACACAGTCGCAAACTTGTAATAAAATGGTAAAACCAAGTATCGTCCTCAATGACTGATTTATCAATTACCAATCAATTAATCCCTTAATTCTATTTGATTAAGCAATTATCAGAGATTTTAAACTAAGAAAAATACTAACAAAGCGCAGTGAAGAATTAAACAAATTAACCAAGAAAACACAATTAGGACAATTATGATTCTCTATTTTTCCACCCTGTTATTTCCTAATGCAAACATCTATATCCCCTTCTCCCTATTCAAAAATAAGTTGCAACAACAATTCATAATCTGGTCAAGACTTATGAAATTCAATCTAAATGACAACTTCCTATATTTCTATGGTAAATTGAATCATGTAGAGGGCATTAGCCACGCAACTCAGAAAATAAACAAATAATCTAGATACTTTCGTTCTAAATTAAATTTGCATCCAAACAATCAAAGCATATCAAATTTCACTTTTCAGATTTTAATTTGATTCATAAAATAGCAATTAGAGGTGATCAATCAATAATCGCACAATTAACATAGATTGCAAGGAATTGAAAGAGATGAAGAAGAATATCAATTTTGCATTAAACCATAACAAGGGTTTCCAAAAGATTCACATAAAAGCCCTAAAAGAAAATTTAGCCTATGATATTCATTCTAGCCATATACTAGTTCAATTACAAACATGAAAAATTGACAGAAAAAGATGAAGAAAACTCAGGGACGAATCCTCTAATATGGTGTTCTTACTCCAGCCGTCGTTGTCCTTTTAGACCTCCTTTAGTCGCACTATATGTTTCTCAAAAATCCCTACCAAAGTTCCCAAGTGAAAGGACCAAATTGCCATTCAAAAAGTGGTAAAAAATGTGAAAATCGCGTCTCTAGCGCTGTAGCGCTACTTTTGGAGCGCTATAGCGCTATTAACAGTGCCAAAATGCTTCAAAATCTGGTGCACTAGCGCTGTAGCGCTCTTATTATGGCGCTGTAGCGCTAAAGTCAGAACCGACAAAACTCGGTTCGAACAGCCTGCAGCGTCATCTCATCGTATTTTGATCATAACTCCTTCGATATAACTCCGAATTGAATGATTCAAAAAGATATGGAAAGATAAGAGAAATATATACAACTTCTATTTCTAGAAGTGTTTCCAGAAAGTAAATACATCATGGTCAAAATGCGTCTTGAAGTCTCAGACTTGCGTTATAGAGCATAAACGACGTGTGTTGAGCATCTTCAATGTAGTATTTTCCACACATAATGTCTTGAAACTCCACAATCAACACAAAATCCATCTTATTTATCATATTTAACATGTTTCTTCTCATTTCACTCCATATTATGTAATTGACCATTAAAACCTGAAACAAAAAGAAAACAAGCATAAATCTGCACTAAACAATCCTAAATAACTAAAAACACAACCTAAAACGATCTCTAAAACAAACCTAAAATGAACCTAACAAATTCCCCCAAACTTAACATTTACTCGCCCTCGAGTAAATAATCTAACTAGACTCAGACCTAACAAACCAAGTTGACATAACTAACCAATTCAAACACTCAAGACTGTTATGCATATATAATTCTCAGGAAAAACAATCATGCAATTTAAACTTTAATCTAGATTTTCAGTCTTAACCACTTCACAATTCACTGCAATTTCTCAACATCAAAGATCATTTACTCATAACTTGTAAATAAAATAATTGAACTACTTTATGCACATCAAATTCTCACCAACTAACCACAAACTCAAGTATTCCATATGCCTGCATCACTTACTATTCTCCATTAATATAAACAAATGCACAAATAAGAATCAACAAGACTTTATAAGGGTTGAAATAGAATGCTTAGGTATAGGTGGACAAAGAGACAGTTTTTAGGCTTAATCATACCACAAGCATTCCATTAAACAATCTTTCCCAACAAATTCACACCACTCATCCCTTGTTACCCCTTTTTCTGTGCAATGATTGAGAATGTTTATATTTTTTTTCAATAAACTCCCCCAAACTTTGATTTTTCAATAAATAATTGTTTGGGAGCATAATCATTTTTCACTTTCTTTTCTCTTTTTTTTTTTTTTTTATCTTTCTCAATCAAAAGTAATTTCCTGAATAACACATAATACCAGCATCTCCTTACACATTCACTCCCCTCATATAATGATTTTCATGCTCATGGTATGGGTCAAAAAGAGTAAATGGTATTTCATTTTACAGTTAGGCTCAAAAGAATGTGTTAATCAAGAAAATGGTTATAAGGCTCGAAAGGGTTGGCTAAGGATAAACTTTAATAGGGTTAGCTTGAAAGGCACAACCAGTTCAAAAATGGCCTATATCATTTTCCTAAATGTGCACTGTTTCAAATTTCATCTCAAATAGTAAGCAAGCAGGTTCTAGAATTTTTCAAACTTTTCAATCCACAATCCAAATTTGACATGCATAAAATAACTCAAGTATAACATTTGCAATGTATGAACAATAGATCTCCGATGTCAACAAATCACAGTGAAAAAACAAAGTAATCTAACCAAGCACACAGATTAATTTAGAAGCACAAAATTTTTCCCTTTGGATTATACTACAAAACAGTCAATCAGATTGAAATGGCCATTATTGTCAATTTAATTTATACTCTAAAACATGACTCAAAACATAAAAATAAATATAAACCTAAACCTAACAAAACTTAAACAAACTAAGATATCTATAATGAGCAAAGCAATAAAAATCAAATCCCTTCCCCCAAAATTAATCTAAACATTGTCCCCAATGTATAAATAAAAGAAAAGGAAAAGAAAACTTCCCTGTAATCCAATGTATTGCTCCATTGTAGTGACTCTCATTGCTAACCTCGTTAGTGTTTTATATTTCGAAACACATCAATGAGTGGTTGACGCCCATAATAAGCGTCATACAAGACAACTTGAAGGTTGTCATTGGGAATGCCCTCAAGCTTGGCTAGATTTGGAGTTGATGAGCTCCAATGTTCAACTTGACTTTCTTTGGAAATATAAGCATGATGGATGCAAAGGAATGATTCTAATGGAGGTGGAGGTGGAGATGGTGGTGGCCTATAAGGATCGTCATATGTGTACTTTTCCATTATCATTAGCTCACTATATTGAGGATCGAGTACTTGTTGCATGGAGTGTGATGGTGGATGTAGCCTTTCTTCACTACTTTGCTCAAACAATTTATCCACATCTTGGGTAGAGATAGCATTCGACACTACTATTTTCTCTCCCTTTTCTTCCTTACTTTGGATTGAAGAGGACTCCATTTGATGTTCAAATTCTTCCATTGGTAGCTCCATCTCCTCACCATTCCCCAAATTGACCTCCTCACTTTGCTCTTTCCCTCTTGAATTTTCAAAATTCCTCAATGATGAATCTTGGCTTTGAATTACGGCTTCATTTTTATCCATATACTCCATCATCAATACCTTCAATGAACATGATTGAGCCGCTTGGTGAGGTTTCTCTTCTATAATTACTTCTTGAAAATCATCCAAATTTTCCTCATTTGGTCCTTGAGTGCAAGTGTTAAAAGTTGGCTCCATATTGTTATAAGTGCTCTCCCATCCTTTGTTGGTCACTGAACAATTCCAATACAACCATTCATTGTATTCTGCCATGTCTTCCAACATCCAATAGGCTTCATCCACGGATAATTGGTAGAAATTGGCGGTACCATCTCCTCTTTCTACCCATTCTCTCGCTTCGACATTCAACCCATCGAGGAAGACCTCTAATTGACACTCTTTGGACAAACCATGGTATGAGAACCTCATTAGCAAAGCTTTGTATCTCCACCATGCCTTGTATAAAGGCTCCAAATCGTGTTGAAAAAAATTCATGAGGACTTGCATATGAGACATCTCAAGTTCCTCGCAAGACAAAAAACAAACATAGAAAAAAAAATAAAAGAAAAAAAAAATATATATATATATATATACAAACCAAATTAGAATCAAGAATCAATTATATTTGATATTGATTAAATAGTCCCCGGCAACGGCGCCAAAAACTTGTTGCGAAATTTATAGCTATGCAAGTGCACACAGTCGCAAACTTGTAATAAAATGGTAAAACCAAGTATCATCCTCAAGGACTGATTTATCAATTACCAATCAATTAATCCCTTAATTCTATTTGATTAAGCAATTATCAGAGATTTTAAACTAAGAAAAATACTAACAAAGCGCAGTGAAGAATTAAACAAATTAACAAAGAAAACACAATTAGGACAATTATGATTCTCTATTTTTCCACCCTGTTATTTCCTAATGCAAACATCTATATCCCCTTCTCCCTATTCAAAAATAAGTTGCAACAACAATTCATAATCTGGTCAAGACTTATGAAATTCAATCTAAATGACAACTTCCTATATTTCTATGGTAAATTGAATCATGTAGAGGGCATTAGCCACGCAACTCAGAAAATAAACAAATAATCTAGATACTTTCGTTCTAAATTAAATTTGCATCCAAACAATCAAAGCATATCAAATTTCACTTTTCAGATTTTAATTTGATTCATAAAATAGCAATTAGAGGTGATCAATCAATAATCGCACAATTAACATAGATTGCAAGGAATTGAAAGAGATGAAGAAGAATATCAATTTTGCATTAAACCATAACAAGGGTTTCCAAAAGATTCACATAAAAGCCCTAAAAGAAAATTTAGCCTATGATATTCATTTTAGCCATATACTAGTTCAATTACAAACATGAAAAATTGACAGAAAAAGATGAAGAAAACTCAGGGACGAATCCTCTAATATGGTGTTCTTACTCCAGCCGTCGTTGTCCTTTTAGACCTCCTTTAGTCGCACTATATGTTTCTCAAAAATCCCTACCAAAGTTCCCAAGTGAAAGGACCAAATTGCCATTCAAAAAGTGGTAAAAAATGTGAAAATCGCGTCTCTAGCGCTGTAGCGCTACTTCTGGAGCGCTATAGCGCTATTAACAGTGCCAAAATGCTTCAAAATCTGGTGCACTAGTGCTGTAGCGCTCTTATTATGGCGCTGTAGCGCTAAAGTCAGAACCGACAAAACTCGGTTCGAACAGCTTGCAGCGTCATCTCATCGTATTTTGATCATAACTCCTTCGATATAACTCCGAATTGAATGATTCAAAAAGATATGGAAAGATAAGAGAAATATCTACAACTTCTATTTCTAAAAGTGTTTCCAGAAAGTAAATACATCATGGTCAAAATGCGTCTTGAAGTCTCAGACTTGCGTTATAGAGCATAAACGACGTGTGTTGAGCATCTTCAATGTAGTATTTTCCACACATAATGTCTTGAAACTCCACAATCAACACAAAATCCATCTTATTTAAAATATTTAACATGTTTCTTCTCATTTCACTCCATATTATGTAATTGACCATTAAAACCTGAAACAAAAAGAAAACAAGCATAAATCTGCACTAAACAATCCTAAATAACTAAAAACACAACCTAAAACGATCTCTAAAACAAACCTAAAATGAACCTAACAATATTCATATCTATGATTAACACTCCCACTCAATTATACTACTGAGTTCCCAAGATGTAAGTATGGGCTAGTCCGTAGGGTAAGCTGGTAACGAACAAGTCAAAGAACTCAAATAATACAATCAGTTAGAATACTACCCACTCAAAATTGAGATTGAATTGACCTATGGTCAACTATATGATATGACTAGAATAGATAATAACGGTATGTTTACTTATCTTATCAACTATCAATATCAGTCCTGTCCGATGTAACATATACATCCGATCTTATCTACTTTGCTAATGTTCTGGAAAGAACATAACACTGTAATGTGTAAGTAGATCATATCGTAGATTGGCAAGTCAGTGTAAATCCTATGCACTCACTAATCTTAGGACTAACTTATTTTGAACATATAATCATATTTATATTCCACTGTGATTACGTCACTATAAATAAGATTAGCTATATGCTCGGGATTTAATAGAAGTTTATATTAAACAAATAATCATGAAAATAAAACATGTGAGCAAAGTGATTGACCAAGTCAAAAAATGATTTCTATTCTTTTATTGATAATAAAATGAGATTACAAAGAATTTGAGTTTTAATTAGGGCATAAAACCCTAACATCTTTGTGCCTAACCAATTTCACTATGTATTTAATTGATCATAAAAATCCCCCACTTGGTTAAATACATCCTTTTTCTCTAGCCCAAACGGTATTAGTGTATAAAATAAAGTACCTTTTTTGGTTTGAACTTTATCTTAGTGAAAATACTATAAAGCTTCTATCGAAATGCTAAGGTATTCTTAAAAGATTGAACCAAACATTCCTAGTGATAAAAATCGATAGTATCTCACATACCTCTTCCTGATTAATCATGTATTTCCCACTTTGTGTGATCAACACTTTTATGGCCTTATGCTTATCCATTCATGAACCATCCGAAGAGAAAACTTCTACTATCTTGAGAGGCGACACCACTTCTAGGTTCACACAGGTGAAATTCTTACAACAACTTTGCTGCCTTTACTGATGCTTGTTGCTCTTCAACTAAATTTCATTAAAAGCCTATGGCTTAATCCTCATGTCTGGTAGCAACCAAAATTAGCTGTCCTAGATGGGACTTTAAGTCATTAATGTTGTCAACTATACCCTTATCAACAACTTGTTCTTACCCATTAAACTCCACACTCGATGTAAAAAAGCTTTGAGTTAGGTTACCATCATTGGGTAATCTATTTTTAAAGGAGTTTTAGTCCCATCCCTCTATTTGTAGAACCAACCAAATCTCTCCCTAGAGGTTTTCTAAATGGATACACTAAGTTCTCACACGATTTGACATACAAAATTGATATGACTCCATTATCAATAAATTCTCATGTCTTAGACTTCCCATTGTATATCGTATTGTAAGCTCTAATCAAAGTGGCTTGATTATCACAATGTATCGAGATCGTCGATACATCAACCATAGTTTTTTATATCTCCATCATGAGATCTCTTAGCCACTCCACTGCTTTGTTGATTGCCGCTAAAGCTACAAACTCAGACTCCATGGTTGAGTGACGTATACATGTTTGTTTCTTAGATCCCCAAGAAACCACACCCCCACCAGGGGTGAACACCCAACCGAATGTGGATAGATTATCTCCTACACCAGATATCCAACTTGCATCAGAATATCCCTCAAGTATCTTTGGAAGATTTGAATATTGGAGTTACATCTCTTTGGTCCTTTTGAGATATCCAAAGACTCTTTCTATGGCCTTCCAATGTTTGATACTTGGATTGCTAGTAAACCTACTTAGTTTACTAATTGCAAATACAATATCTGCTCTTGTACAATGTGCAACATACATTAAACTCCCTATTGAAATTGCATACTCTAACTGAGCCATCACTCTGCCTTCATTCTTTTCAAGCTTTTAGCTTGAATCAAAGGGCGTGTTTGCTTCTTTGATATTAATATGACCAAACTTGTCAAGCATTTTCTCAATATAATGAGCTTGACCTAAGGCATATCCATCTATTTTTCTTCTAACTTTGATACCTAGTATGGTATCGTCCTCTCCAAGATATTTCATCTTGAAAGTAGAGAAACCTCTTCGTTTCTATTATGCCTTTCATGTCATTACTTAATATCAACATATCATACATATATAGACACACTATAATTCCATAGTCATCACAAGTCTTAGACTATAAGCACTTGTCTTCACTATTGTGTCTAAACCCATACGAAACAATGACTTCATCAAACTTCTTGTTGACGATGAGAACTCGTCAACAAAGTTGAGTCGGAAAGCTTGTAAGTTTATAAGAAAATGAAGAACTCAATAGAACTTGGAGTAAAGTTGCAGAGTAAAAAAGGAGAAAGGATGTTTTTATTGCTTTGAAGTCTCAGCTTACAAGTAAATTTTTCAACCCCCTTCTTCGGTGAAGTGAAGTCCTATTTATAGGTGAGCACTGTTGACTCTATATACATTGTGGTTCCGAAGGGAGAAAAAAATTCTTATGCATGCTGCAGGTGGTAGTGGTGCGGTCCTAGTACGTGCTAGAGGTTTACAAGAACGCCCCTGACATGGTGCCATATTGTACCTCCACTACTTGTCTGGTACGTATGACAAATGCATGCTAGAGGAGGCTCTGCCATGTACTACCCTTGTACTGGCACTACTTGTCTGGTGTGGATGTCTGGTTTGTACGTTGTGCTTCCCATGCTCGTACGCACCTATCCTTATGTGCTCCATACTTAGGTTTTTTCCTTTATTCATTTTGGATTGGTATGCATTTTCCATTTGTAACTTTCAAAGAATGATAAGGTTGATGCACAAATTCCTCCTTAGAGGCTTGCAGTGAACAAGTCATTGTGCTCCAAAAAGACTGGTGGCACGAGGCGCCTGAAGGCGCTACCACGGTCTTGCGAGACGCCCTTGGGTGAGGCACCTTGAGGTTATGCCGTTGGGTAAGCTTTTAATGAACAAGTCAAAAGATTCATACAATATAATTAATAGAAATATTATCTCTCTGAATCAAGATTGACTTGACCTATGGTCAACGTTGTGACACTGGTTAGATTTGATAATAATGATACTTACTTATCTATCAATAATCAATGTCGATCCTAGTTTGATGTAACTAGATACATTCAATCTTATCTACTTGGTCAATGACTTGGATAAGACACCACACCATTGTGTAAGTAGATCATATCGTAGATTTCTAAATCAGTGAAAATCTTGTGCACTGATATAATCTCAGGACTAATTCTTTTGAACATGTAATTAAAATTATTATCCATTGTGACCTAGTCACTATAATTGTAACTAGTTATATAGATATTTGTATTAAATAAATAATCATGTAATAAAACACGTGAGCAATGCAATTGATAAAAAAATGATTTCTATTCTTTATTGATAGTAAAATGTGTTGCGTAAGAAATATAGTTTTACAAGGGCATAAAGTCCAACAAACTCCCACTTGCACTTTTAAAACAAATGAGATATGTCTTTTAAACCCATTATCTCTATATGCTTCACAAATATGCTATTTGTCAATGTCTTTGTAAAAAATCTACTAGATTGTCTTCTGACACTATCTTCATTACCTTTACATCGCCCCTTGCCACATATTCCCGGATTATGTGGTACTTTTTCTCTACATGCTTACCCCTCTTGTGTCTCCGAGGTATTTTTTGAATTGGCATTCCCCCATTATTGTCACAATACAAAATGATGGGTTTATCCATTTATGGAATAACGCCAAGATCAGCATAGAACTGTTAGGGTTTTATGCCCTAATTAAAACCCAATTTCTTTGTAATCTCATTTTATTATCAATAAAAGAATAGAAATCAATTTTGACTTGGTCAATCGCTTTGCTCACATATTTTATTTTCATGATTATTTGTTTAATATAAACTTCCATTAAATCCTGAGCATATAGCAAATCGTATATATAGTGACGTTATCACAGTGGAATGTAAATATGATTATATATTAAAAAATAAGTTAGTCCTAAGATTAGTCAGTGCACAAGATTTACACTGACTTGCCAATCTACGATATGATCTACTTACACATTGTAGTGTTATGTTCTTTCTAGAACATTAGCAAAGTAAATATGATCACATGTATTTGTTACATCAGACTGGACCGATATTGACAGTAGATAAGATAAGTAAACATACCGTTATTATCTATTCTAGTCATATCATATAGTTGACCACATGTCAATTCAATCTCAATTCTAAGTGGTTAGTACTCTAACCGATTGTATTATTTGAGTTCTTTGACTTGTTCGTTACCAGCTTACCCTATGGACTAGCCCATGTTAGAATAAATATTAATCTAGATGCATAACAATCCTAATGCGGAATAAACAAATTGTTATAAAATTTAGAGGATCAAATATATGTACCTCCAGCCATTGCTATTGATAATCTCGATCTACAACTCTAGATCTACAAAAGAAAAGAAGAGAAATTAGAACGAGTGCACAGACTTCCAAGCTTTCACTAACTCTTTTAGATGGAGTTATTGAAAGATAGAATAATGAATCATGAGCTTGGGGACCAGTACTCTATATTTATAGAGTGAGACATTCTATCAGAGTCTCTGCCACAAATTGAGATATTCTCTCAATTAGTTGGGATATGAAAAATCGGGTAACAAATAATGTTGACCATTAATTAGAATATTTGTCAATAAATAAAATATTCACTTTGATATATTAAATCAATTAGTTGTAACAAATTGATTTCGTATACCATATAAATAAGTATTATAACATTCTCCCACTTGGTCAGCATTTAAATTAATGTATTACTTCAGCTCGACAATTATCACTGTTAGATAATAAACACATGAATCATGGCGATAGGTCCTATTTTACAGCGAGTATTATCTTGCATGTATTACAATATATTTATTACATAACAATGTACTTTATGTGGCTATGTACTTAAACGAATAAGCCCTATGTTTATTCAGGTCGTATGAAGATAAAATTTTCTCAAATAAAATTAAAATGCGCATAAATATGAGAAAACATCAAAATAAGAGTTTCATTGATAATAACTTCAATTTGTACAATAAATTTACATAAGGGAACCAAGTCCCATGTTTACTACATGATCCTTGATTTTATGAGGTGGCAAGCCTTTTGTCATAGGATCAGCAATCATCATTTCAGTGCTAATGTGTTGAATGACCGCTTTATTTTCTATAACACGTTCTCTCATGACTAAGTACTTTATGTCAATGTGCTTGCTTCGACTACCACTTTTGTTGTTCTTAGCCATGAATACAACAACTGAATTGTCACAGAAAATTCTCAATGGCCTAGCTATGGAATCTACAACTCTAAGGCTTGAAATGAAACTCTTTAGCCATACACCATGCGATGTAGCCTCAAAACATGAAACAAAGTCGGCTTCCATAGTAGAAGTAGCAGTCAAGGTCTCACTAACTCTTTTAGATGGAGTTACTGAAAGACAGAATAATGAGTCGTGAGCTTGGGGACCGGTACTCTATATTTCTAGAGTAAGACATTCCATCAGAGTCTCTGCCACAGATTGAGATATTCTCTTAATCAGTTGGGATATGAAAAATCGGGTAACAAACAAAATTGGTGTTTGCCCAAAAATGGCTCCTGATGATGTGGCAAGAATTTATTACACGTGGTTGGCACGTGGCAACATTAAAGTGAAGAGATGTTGTTCGCCTATCGACCAGATGTTTATTGCTTCATCAGATCTCGCATTTAGATGCGACCAGTCTGGTCGCGTGCTTCAATTTATTTCCTTTAAGATACACAATGTTGTAATAACTACGTTTATTATATTTTCTCTTTATTTTCTTGATACGCTGATATTAAGGATAATTAAGGCCCATTGGCCCATGTAACCCCCTTGAGCCTATAAATATGAATGAGAGGGCTCAAGGAAGGGATGTTTGAACCTTGAACTTGAATACTCATAGAGAGAGCATAGTGTGATTATCCACAAAAAATTGTAATTCTCCTAAGGCTTGTGAAACTCAAGAACCCTAGTTCTTTGATCACAACATTGGGATTCAACATCAATAAGAACACTAAGTGAACGTAGGTTATTACCACACAGTTGGGGCCGAACCACTATAAATCGCTTGTGTCACTTTCTTCCCATTTGATTCTCTTCTTAATTTCCTTTTCATTCTTTGTCGTTATTTTTACTTCGTGTCGTTGGCCAAATCAAGGGTCAACAATTGGGTAAGAAATAATGTTGACCATTAATTAGAATATTTGTCAATAAATAAAATACTGACTTTGATATATTAAATCAATTAGTTGTAACAAATTGATTTTATATATTATATAAATAAATATTCTAACACCCCATACTTACATCTTGGGAACTCGATAGTATAATTGAGTGGAAGTGTTAATCATAGATATGGACATCTATAGCTTTTGATGAAGAAGTAAAACGATGGTTTCCATTAGGTTTGGTTCAAGGTGCTAAATGATTGAGATCTCATTTCAGTAATTAATATTAGTTTACTGAAATATCTTTTACAAGGAACTAAGTGTTTTAAGGATAAAATACAATGGAGGGGAAAACTGTATCTTAGTCCCATCTCACTGTATAGCGTCTATAGAGGATTGAGTGATTATTATAGTTGTAATAATGGATAACTAATAACGTATCTATATTGCTTATAGAGCATTCTATGAATTCAAGAGTGCAATTCTGAGTCCTTAGTGGAGTCATGAGGAATTAATAAGTTAGTAAATTTATTTGTTAAATTTATGATAACTTATTGGAGCTTGATTTCATAGGCCCATGGTCCCCAAAGTACCTTGGATAAAATTATCTAGATAGTCTCAATTAATTGATTTAATTATCAATTAGAATTATCAAAGTTGACTTGGTCAATTTTGGATAATTTCACAGAGTTATGCAATTTAGAGAAGAAAAGAGATTTTAGGGTAGATTTATTAATTAAGACAAATTGGTGTCTTAATTAAATAAATAAGTTTAAATATAGATTCAAATTATAAATAATTATTTTGATAAAGGATTTAAATAATTATTTAATCAATTAATCAATAAAAAATAATATAGGCCTTGAATTTAAGTCCAATGGGCTTATAATTAAATGAGAAATTTCACGAGCCTATAGCCCATGAGAATTTCGACCTAAGGGCTGTATTTATCTATTATTTTATTGATTTTTTAATTAAATAAGTGGCCTAATTAAGTCTAAAAGGAATGCTAAGTGAGAGTTGAAAACAAGTGAACAAAACATCTAGTTTTGATGCTTATGGTTTTAGACTCTCTCCACAACTCAAGTCCTTTTCTAAGCCTCTATATTCCCTTCTTTTCTTCTCTTTGTGTCTCTATCTCACGTGTTGAGAATTGACCACTCTAGTCTAGGCGATTCTAAGGATAATGTGGAAGAGTGTGAAGAAATTTGAAGATCGGTTCAGTTTCTTGGTGATACCCTGCGACAGAAAGGATACAAGGGTTAGAGAAACTGAAGGAACGACTTATTCATTCCGCTGCATATAATGCAAGTTTCCTTATCCTTATCTCTGTTTAATTCAATTATAGAAAAATGTTCTAGGTTTTCTTATATTAATTTGTTTAGTATATTATTTACATGAAAATAAATAAGATCTTGTATAAGTAATTCCCAACAAGAACTTCCTTAGCCAGACTATTTCCTTAGCTGCCTCAGACACAGCTATGTACTCAGCCTCCATGGTGGAATGTGCAATCGTGGATTGCTTAATGCTTCTCCATGTTACAGCTCCACCCCCAAGAGTAAACACCATTCTAGAAGTAGGCTTCCTGTCAATTGGTGTAGCCTAACGGGTTCAAAGATCCACCCGAATAGACTAGCATATAGTCTCTAGTTCGTCGAAGATATTTCAGAATGTATTTGATTGCTACCCAATTTTCCCTTCCAGGGTTTGACTGGAACTTGCTCACAACTCCCAGTGCATGGCAAATGTCCAGTCTAGCATTGCATAAATTAGACTTCCAACTACGGACGCATAAGGAATTCGTCTCATCTCATCTTCCTCTTCAAGAGTCTATGGAGACTGTTTCTTTGAAAGATGAATTCCATGTCGGGAGAAAAAATGTCATCAAGGCGCGGAATCACCAAGTCAGGGATGGATTGCGCTGGCAATCTTATTCAATCAGGTGAATGATAACGAAGTTGTCGCTATTAGTTAGAGAAGCGGCTACAACAAGGAGATGGGTCAACTATTCAATCAAACGATATTGAGCATGTTTCCCATTTCTTCTCGAGAAACAAGTGTGTTATTTCTTTGCAAACTTTGTCATAGAGAAATGCTCAAGCACCTTATCTATGTAGGCTGCTTGAGATAGAGCCAAGAGTCTGTTATTTCTATCCCGAATGATTCGAAAACCAAGAACATAACTCACTTCACCCAAATCCTTCATCTGGAATTGAGTTCCCAGCCAATTCTTTATGTCTAACAGTTTCTTGACATTGTTTCCAAAGAGCAAGATATTATCTACATAAAGGATTATGAATACCACAATGTCATTTGCCTTTAGTTGGTAAATGCAAGGCTCATCGATATTTTGCTCAAAACCATAGGCTTTAATGATCTCATTAAACCTTAGGTTCTAGGAACGTGAACTTGCTTAAGTCCATAGATTAACCTATTATTCTTGCGATGAAAAAGTTGCTTATTAGGCTCATAGGAGTATGCGAATGTATTTTAACATGGCAATTGGCGAAAAAGTTTCCTCATAATCAACTCCTTCTCTTTGGGTATATCCCTTTGCGACGAGTCGAGCCTTATATGTCTCAAACTTTCCATCAACTCCTGTCTTCCTCTTATAGATCCAATTGCACCCAATAACCCTAAAGTCACTAGGTGCTTCTACAAGATCCCAGACAGAGTTAGAATACATGGACCCCATTTACTGTTTCATGGATTCAAGCCAAAGTTCCTTTTCAAAATAACCCATTTCTTGTTTGAAAGACAATGGATCATCGTCACTTGTGTCTCCAACTACCATGTTGGTTTCACCATCCAAACTATAGTGTACTGAGTTCCGAGAAACCCTCCCACTACGATGAGGCTCCTTAACTGTTTAACTTGGAATTATGGTTTCTTCACCTTCCCCATTTAATTTGACTTGTGTCGGTTGAAGAGGAATAGTAGGAATATCCTCATTTCCATTAACTTGCATCGGTGGAGTAGGAACAATAGGAATAGTCAAATGCATTTCCTATATTACTACTTTGCTTCAAGGTTTGAAATTTTGTATATATTCATTCTATAGAAAAGTAACATTTGTAGAAGCAAATACTTTCTTGTCTACTAGACTATAAAACAAACCACCCCAAGTACCTTTAGGACAGCCAACAAACATGCAAAATTCAGTTTGTGGTTCTAGATTTCCTTCCTTTTTCCTCAGGATGTGAGCGGGACACCCCTAAATTCTATAATGATGTAAACTAGGTTCACGACCATTCCATAGTTCTAAGGGTATTTTGGGGATAGCTTTGGACGATAGGATATTTAGAATATCATCTGCTGTCTCTATGACATATCCCCAGAAAGAAGTTGGTAGAGTCCAATAGCTAATCATGGACCAAACCATTTCCATTAATGTGCAATTGCGACACTCAAAAATACCATTTTGTTGCGGAGTCCCTGGGGCGGTGAGATGAGACAATATCCCAATTTCAATTAAATGATCTTGGAATTGCATATCCAAATATTCTCCATCTCTATCAGATCGCAAGATCTTTAACGTCTTTCCTAATTGGTTTTGAGCCATTGCAAGGAATTCCTTATACTTGTCAATTTTTTTTGATTTCCTATGCATTAAGTAAAGACATGAGTATCTTGAGTAATTGTCAATGAAAGTGATGAAGTACTCGTAACCACTCCTCGCTTGAACATTCAGGGTTCCACAGACATCAGAATGAGCTAACCCTAGTGGTTCTTTGGCCCTTTCTCCTTTTGCAGAGAATAGACGCTTTATCATTTTGCCTTCGAGACAAGATTCACAGACAAGTAGGTCATCCATAGTGAGTTCCCTCAAAGGCACAACCTTTGAATCTTATCATAGCTAATATGACCAAGGTGAAGATGCAAAAGGTACGTCATGTTGTCATTATCGACCTTTTTTCGTTCAGCTGTCCTAGGTTTAGCTATCTTAAATAAATCATTATTAAGAGCGTAGGGTTTGTGTGGTCGAAAAAGATAAAGCCCGTTCTCCATACACCCAACACACAATTCACATTCATTCAATGAAATTTATATATTAAAACTCATAAAATTTACAGCAAAATGTTATTGATGTAATAAAAAAACTGAAATTAAATTATGACTAAAGTTTGGAATAATATAAACATCGTTTAAAAATAAAAATTTATTCCCAAAGTTTAGACGAGCTTGTCCTCTAGCCTTGACCTCGACGAACTCTCCATTCCCGAATCTTAGCTTGAGCTCGCCATCTTTCATGGCCTCCCAGGTGCTAAGTAGCTTTAAAGAAGTACACACATGGTTATTGGATCCAGAATCTATAATCTAAACAAAATTATCATCTTCTAAAACACATGCATCCAATACAAATATTTCATTGCCTTGGTTCCATTGCTCATGTGAGCTAGGCAATTGCGTTTCCAATGCCCCGTCTCCTTAAAGTGGAAGCATTCCCTATCAGCATTTTTTTGCAGTGGGCTTTGATCTTGCAGGCTTTTCAGCAGCTGGTGCCTTGCCAATGGATTTCTTAAGTCATCACAAATTGGTATTTCCTCAACAACACAAAGTTGATGTTAGATTTCCAGTTCACGAAGATGTCTCCGATCAACATGTCTTTCGACAGAAGAGAGAGAATGGGTTGGAGACCCTAGAGATCTAGGATTATCAATAAAATAGAAATCAATGCATTGCTCAACAAACATCGAATCACATAAAATTCAGTAATAGCACAACATATAAAAATATGCACATATATGAAAAATACTGAAACAAATATCACTATTTCTAAGGTATTTTAACTAGCCATGAAACATGTGTCCCGGTAGGCGAGAGTCACAAAATCACTTATTAAATAGAGAAATATCTCAATTAATAAAAAGTCTATAAGTTTTAATTAACAACCTTCCTATTCAATCAAAGTAGTGAAATCAAATTATTTCTTACTTTATGAGCTTGACCCACAATTTTGATTATCACAGACTTAGTTTTTAATAGTCACCGTAGGGATGAATCTATAAGATTTTGATCTATGACCATTTATCCTAAGAAATTTAACCATGCTACGAGTCCAATGAACACCATCCGTAGGGAGACGAAATCAAAGCAGCATGAGGTCTTACTAAACAATAACATTGTTAAATTAATAGTGGAGATCGAATATTAGTATTAAATAAGCTCACTATTTTAATTTTCTCTTTAATTATTTTATTAGGCCCAACTAAAATAATTAACCTAATACAGTTAAGTCCAACTCAGGTAAATGGGCCCAGTTTGTCATTCCCATTGCAAAGGCCCCCAATCTTCCATACAAGATTCAAAAGACAGGAATTAAATTTTTTGTCTTATTAATTGTTATAAATTGACTAGGACCTATTTAATAATACAAAGCAAATGAGCCTTTACAAGTGGAACCACCCACAAAAGAGGAATTTAAACTTCACATTTTCTATTGGGCCCAAATAAAACCTAACATTTTATGAAATTTTTTATTTGAATTTTCCACATATTACAAAAATACAGGCCACCACAATAACATACATCTAAGTCCAATAGCAAAAATGCCAAATATAATGATGCATGACATGTTAATAATTGGATGGACCTAGCATTTTATTCTACATGACATGTTACTCATTTATGACATTTATTTCCAAAATAAACAATATTGCAAAAAAATAAAATATAAATCCTACTTAACAAATAATATTTAGACAATTATTAAATTAACTTAATTAATCATCATAAGGATTCATCTAACAAAAATCCTAACTAATTAATTTAAATCAATCATTTTTCTTGTTGAAAAATATCTATATTTTAAAAAAAATTATTTCAATAAGATAAAATAAGATGCTTAAAATATCTAACCACAACATATAAAAAAAAATCTTCTTGACTAGCTATTTCGCTAACAACTAATTAAAACAAAGCTTAAAGAAATGATAGTTGAGACACGGAGTTTTACGTGGTTCAAGTTATGTATTAACCGTAGTCAACGAGTCACTTGTATTTAGGATGATAAAAGCTTGCAAATGTCAAACTTCTATGGAGGTTCGTAGGCAGCATTTTGGCAATGCTTTGAATACAAGGAGATAAAATCTGGGATCCTTTACAAAGTTTGCCCTAGCCTTATTTATAGATGGATTGGGGCAATTAGTTCCCTAATGAGGGCTAATTACAATTATCCTCCCTTAGTGGGGACTTAAATGTACAATAAATGGTAAATTCCTTCAGTTAATGTGCTGGTGGTCCCCTGTGTATCTCACTGGGCCCAATACGAGGTACCAACTCACTACTTTATTGTGCAACATGCTCCTGACAATGTCATGAGGGTAGCATCACATTTTGCCATGTCAGGCGGCATCGTGAGACATCCTGCTTGTTGTTTGTATAGGATCGATACCACGATCAGTGTAATAGTAAGTATCAGATGGTTGCTTGTGGTCCAGGGTCACTATGCTTGACACCTGACAGCTTTGTTCCATGTCCAAAGGATGGATCTCACAGACTTGCAGGACTTGAATATAAGAAGCTATCTCGCAGTAAGACTTGGAACAATATCCTGGAACATGGTCCTTAGGAAGTAGAATTCTCTGGAGGACATACTCCTCCGGTGGTGGTGAACTGTGATTGAAGGCCAGGATTACCTCCTGTGGAGCTTCATGGCACTTAAGAAGCTTTTGTGAAGACTTAATTACTCTTTAATGTGTGCCATGTGTCATTTGGAGAAAACATGGATAACATTTGCCCCCAAGTCTTCACTCATCCTCATACAATGGAGACTTTATTTAAGCAGAGTAATTGTAGAAGATGTACTTGTGTAACGACCCAACTATTCTAGACTTTGGACCATTAATAACTACTATACTTAACCATAAGAAAACGTACATATGAAAACATCATAACTTTATTAGATAAAGAAAAAGGTTTGAATACATAAAAAATGCGTTTAGGATATGGGATCCCATTGTTTTAAAAATAAAAACATAACATGATCTAAATAAATCAATTACAAAACTAAGTGCAGAAAAATACATAGGAATATGATTTAAAGACTTAAAGACTTCATCCTCTAATCGAACGCTCAGTCCATCGATTCCGTCCTGCCTCAATACACAACCCCCAAGCTGCCAAGAACCTTTCCGCTACCAAAGCTATTTTCCTGCACATATAAGCATAAAGGAATGAGCCTAATGCCCAGCAAGGAAAAATCTAACAACATAAATCATATACATAAAATTCATATCATATGCTAAAAACATGTCATAAACATATACCATAACCGTATTATAAACATATGTCATATATACTATAATGCTACAATGGCCATCATACTACTTGGGGCTTGATAACTAATCAAGTCATATGCCCATTAGATTTGTGGGGCTTGCTAGCTAAGCAAGTCATATGCCCATAAATTTATTGGGGCTTGTTAGCTATACAAGTCATATGCCCAATTCTACCAACATACATAATATAACATTTCATAACACATAAATCATAAGATAACATATAACATATAAAATCCTATCCTATTTTCCTTACCAATATACCGGGATATGAGAATAGTATTGGGACTTTGGAACACTCCTAAAAACCATCTTTCTCAACATTCCTGATACCAATCCTATTTGTAGTCCGACCTTGAAGTACCCCCAATCTTTCCTTATATACCCATATAATTTTCCCACTGGTCAACTCAGTTTCCATTCAGTCTCATTAACATACTCCAGATGATATCCTCTACAATCCATGATTATCTCTTAACTGATTAACTCTCTCACTATGACTCATGATGAGGCTTCCTTAAGATGAACTCTGTTGTTATCACTATGAACTTATTGATTACTTGTATCCCAATTCATCTGCCAGAAGTTTCTAATTCCTCCTCAATAAATATTACTATCTTCAGCCTCTCGCATAGCACCCTTGAGGCAAACTCTCTATGTCTAACTCCCTCTCGGAACATTCTCAACACCGAGTTCTTTCAGTTCGTTACATGACCAACGCATAAACCATTCAGTTAAATACTCATCCTCGAGGAATCAGCCTCGAACTTTGAATGTAGCGAGGCATTCTAGTTTTTCGTTCCCTCACCATGGGAAATCCATCCTAACATATCGAATCATTTCATATAGAAGCCGTGTCCTCACCCAACATCCTCTCAGGTGGCATCCTCTCCCTCATGTGCATACCAAATAACCTCCCTGGTTCCTGTCACCATCTTGATAACTACCTTTTTAATCAGGCTTCTTTCCAATAAAAAATTAGGTGCCCTAGCACTGTCTGGGGTCCTTCTACCTCAAAAATTGAGAATTTGTCCTTGCTGAATTCTATCAATAGAAGCACTATCTTTCACATCCCTTGCTCTGCAGCATTCATGCTCTTTACATCATTCATCATTCTTCGAACCACATGGCCCCTCCGCTGTCCCCATACAGATGATGAGTACACTCATCGGAGCGGCACAAATACTTTGGACTATTCCAGAGTTTAAATCCTTAAATGGGTCATCATCATTTCCAACTGCATCCGTCCGTATCAATTTCCCGAAATGAATTACCCAATTTCCAAAGCCCATAAATTTACACTGTTGCTACTTTATCATTCCAAACCAAGCTTATTAGACCCTCATTCTCCACAGTTCAGATCATGTCTTTATAACCTCTTCTATCAATTCATCATCTGAGTTCTTTCCAGCCCATCATGCCAATGCCTCGACCCGAGTGCCATTTCCCGGCATTCCTCAAGCACAATCCCTAACACAACCCATTAGTCATAGTCTCATATCCTCTTATAACTAAGGGTGGAATTAACTTTGCCCATCCACTGATAAATTCTTTGTCAACCCGAACTTTCCTCAAAACCAGAGGATAACACCCTTTAAGCCTTTCATATAATACCCTTATCTGTCCATACCCTCACAATAAACCGACACTGGTAACCTTACTGTTAAAGCACACTAAGGAGCTATTTTCCCAGAGAAGTCCGCTGCTCTTCTGTTCCATCTTAACTATTAAACTCCACAGTTACTCACACACTAGGGACCAACTGCTGCTGCTTTTCAGGGATAAATGGAGATCTCTAACTCCAACTATTATCTAGAATCCCCCCTTCAACACAATGTCAAGATCACTTAACCAAACTAGGAACAACCAATTTGAGTTCACCTGTCACGACTGACCAAATTCCATAGCCCTGTGGTTCACACTCTGAACCAATCTACAACTAGATCCAAATAACCACAGTTATCATGCACACATAAAGCATATTAGGCCAAATCCACAATGCCATACATTTAGCTACCAAATTTTTATCACAACTAAGTATACTCACATTTCATCATGCTTCTTACAAGCCAATAAACAAATATTACATATGGATTCAATTTAGACAATTAACCACATACATTCAATATGCAAACCATTATCCCAATATTTATCCACATGCAATAATAATGTTATTAAGCATGCTTTAATCTCAACATGCAATAGTTAAGGGCCAAGCCCTAACAGTATCTCATGCATATGTCAACTCATTCATCATACTCCATATAAATAAGCAGGCATACAAGGCATTCAAACATATGGTCAAGAATATCAATCATTCATACCAACCAACCCTGAGTCGAGCTTGACACTGACAGCGAGCGTACATGTTCGGTCGATCTCCAAAACCAATAAACCTTGGCTCGCTCTGATACCAAGTTGTAAAGCCCTACTTCCTTAGAGCCGTTACCAAGTGAGTTTTTAAAAAAAAAACTTTGTGCAATTAACTCACTAACCGAGGTTTTTAAAACAAAAGTGTGACTAAGCAAAAGTTAAGGCTGTAATCTTTTGAAAATGCTTTACTTCATTGAAAACATTAAGTATCTAATAATTGGGATCCCAAAAATAAGGTTTGCAAAATGTTTTACAACTTAAAATAAGTTTACAGTTGATTGACTATCAAATTACAGGTTAATACAGCCATTTAGAAAATGCCCCCAACCAAAGCAGCCGGACAGGCCAAACATGTACGCGCCGCTTCATGCTCTCCATACTCATGGCTGGTTGACTATATATCTTTGCCCTTACCTGCATCACAGAGCACCCGTGAGCCGAAGCCCAGCAAGAAACTCAAACAACACATATCATATGCATATTATATAATCAATCTATCAGATAATCCAAGTAGTCCATTAGACTAAACAAACACTCCACGTGCTAGGTGTTACTCCCGGCCTCGCTGCCGTTCGTGGCTCCCTTGCCATTCTCAGCTCATTTTTCGTTCTCGACACCTTTGCCGATCTCGGCTCATTTGCCATTCTCGGCACCTTTGCCGTTCTCGCTACTATAATCACATATAGTATAATTCAAATAACATTCAAACATATAACAATTCAATCAAAACTATACCATAATCATGTAATACAATTTAGGGCCGTGCCCTGCATTAACACTATGGGTCCATGCCCTGTCCTACGGGTGCTACAGTTTTCTTACCTGTATCCCGAGCTTCACAATGCACCCAAGTCACGAGCACGGTCCTCTATCTCGAGCCTCTCCAAAAACCTAGTCACAAGACATATAAAACACCCTTTAATACTAACCAAACCAAAACCATTTCCCGGGACCATTCCCGCACTCTCGGGACCTCTAATTCCTTAAAACAAAACATGGGAACCATCCCCCGGGTCCCCGGGAAAAAGCCCTAAAAACACAATTTTTGGCTGTCAAAAATGGCCTAGGGTCGCGGCACTCCCTTCAAGGGCCGCGGCACCCATCGGCTTGCCCTCCTCCTGATGCAACCTTGCGCTGCGGCGCCCAAGAACAGGGTCGCGGCGCTCCTTCGCGAACCCAGAAATCTGGGTTTTTCCCTTGCATTTCCTCGAGCCAAAACACTCCCAAATCATCCCAAACTCACACCTAAGCCCCAAAACCAATTCAAAACCCCAAATAGACCATTCAACAACCTATAAACATCATAACCCAGCTCAATTACACAATCACTCCCAAAAATCCACCCTTTGAATTCAAACTTCAGAAACTTAAACCCATAGGCCAAAAACACAAACCCAAGCTTGAAAAACCTAAACCATGCCTCAAAAATCTTAAACCTCAACAGATATGAAAACCCAAGGATGTTTAAAACTATTACCTCAATCAAGAATTCAACCTTGAGCCCTCTCCAAATCCAACTTCAAACCAAAACCTCTTGATTACCAAGCTAAATTCCCATACAAAACCAGCCACAATTCTCTTTCAATTTAATGCTTAATCTCTAAAAATCAAACTTGAAACTTAAGCAAAACAGGGGGTGAACTCTTACCTCTAAAAAATCTTGACCTATACTTGATTTTAGTTGCCCCAAGCCTCTTGATTCTCCTCCTAAATTGCCCAACTTCAGCTCCTTTCTTCCTCTCCTTCTCTTCTAGCTTTTTCTTCAATTTCTATCAAGAGCTATATTATGATGTAGTGCCAAACGTGTACGCCTTTTTCCCCAGCTGAAACTTATCTAATCCCCCTACCAAATGACCATTTTACCCCTTCATCAAAACCCTTTGCTAACTAAACCTCAAGGGCACTCTAGTCCTTTCTCCTATATTGCAATTCTACCATTTCTTTCACTTAAACTTGTTACTCTCAGCAGTAACTAATGGTTACTCAATCACCAATAACCATTAACCGCTAATTGTCTACTTAACCATAAAATTTCCAAAGTACCCCTAGGCTCCTCCCGAGCCGGGTATAAAATCCCATTGTGACTTTTAAGTTAACTTGCTCTCTAGGACCGTCTCGGCACGTGCATCACAATAATATCACCACACTCACGTGGTACAAATCACATAACACAATTATCACATATATGCCCTTAGCGGGCTAAAATTACCAATTTACCCCTATCATACAAACGGGGTTCACATGCATATTTATTTCATCTAATCATGCATTATAACCACATATTCATTAAATTCACATAAATTAATGCATTATAACAATTATTTCCCTCCAGGCACACTAATCAAGGCTCCAAGCCTTATTAGCAAATTTAGGTCGTTACACATATGACAAGTGTCATTTACTTATTGGGTTTATCTAAACCTTATATTATAATAAATATCACCTTTATAATCAGTCATATTAATTAAACCTTAGGTTATAATTAATATTCTTAAACTATAGGTTAAACTTATAAAATCTACAAATGTTACTACGAGTGTCTAACTAAATCCCGGTCTGAACCAAAATCCACAGTCATAAATATACTACACCTATTACTGTTGCTACTACTATCTAACTAGCTAAGTAAAGTTCTTGGACTCTACAACTTGGGTTGAGATGGTTGGGCATCCTCGAGGCCTGCCACCTGTAAAAAGGTGACACCATATGTCGACTCCCTATTGTTGGGTCCACCAATCGATGCCATTTAATGAGGGGTCTTTTCCATGCCCAAGACATCTATTCTGTACTTGAGACATCTTTTCACCTTTCTGATCACACTCGAGTACTTTCTCCATAGGTGATCAATGGTTGGGATTGAATTTCTTGTCATCCATGCACACTAGTATATATTCAAAATTTTCCTACCTTCATGTTTCACTTTTCTATTCTAAACTTTCCCACTTCTAGAGCTCTAAAAAACCCCATTTCTCTAGGAACTCATTTGTTGATTTAAGCAATTCTCTATTTGTTGATCTTAGAATGTTGGAGGAGGAAAAAATACTTTTGGGTTAACCAAACATAATATTTTCACATTCACACAAGGCTCAACACCAACAAGCGCTTTATCTCGAGTAAGTAATCCTTTATCATTTATCTCTGCTTGTATGTTCTTGCGCATTATGGGATTTTCTAGGTTTTTATTTGGGCTAGTGAAACAATTAGGGTTTAGAGGTTAGGTTACCTCTTTTTATCCTAATTATGGACCCTTGTTGGTGTCAAAACCAACTATAAGTGGATGTATTTGTATTTTTGGCACCTTTTTGCGTCTTTCGGCATCCCACCGGTTTCTAGGGAATTCCAGATTCTGGTGATGTTCTTGAGCTTCCGGTTTTGTCTTTGGGAGCCATTTCTGGTGCTCCAAGGACACTCATCAATTAGAAAAATCTCCCTTTCTTAGGCCCTGAGCATCTGTCTTAGGGTACTCTCGTGTTTTGAACATTTTCTTTTGGTCAAAACTCTAATTGCTTGGTTTTTGTTTTAGATGTCCGAGGAGCTTCACGAACTACACCAGCAAGGTTTCTACGCATTTGATAGGGAGTTACTTGCGATGGCTAGAGAAGGAGGTGGACAACATGAGGGTAGATGTGCATCGAACTAGGCACAAGCATAGGCCATGGTGGTGAGGGAAGTTGCTCCAGTGGCGGAGAGGTTAGCACGCGACGACAACTTCTTGATGAAGGAGGAGGTGAACATAGCTCCTGTAATGCCCCACGTCACTATGGCTGCTTCCTGGAATGACGACTGGCCCTACAAACCAACACAAGTCTTTCCAGCGTGCTTTGTCCTCACTGGCACGCTTCCTGGGAAAACTTCCCAGGAGGTCACCCATCTTGAGATTACTCCATGTCAAGCACGCTTAACTTTGGAGTTCTCAAGTGATGGGCTACCGTCTTCTTTTCGGTAGCCCATCACTTGAGAACTCCAAAGTTAAGCGTGCTTGACCTGGAGTAATCTCAAGAAGGGTGACCTCCTGGGAAGTTTTCCCAGTTTTCCCAGGAAGCGTGCGAGTGAGGACAAAGCACGCTGGAAAGACTCGTGTTGGTTTGTAGGGACAGTCGTCATTCCAAAAAGCAGCCATAGTGACGTGGGGCGTTACAGCTCCGACTCCCCATCCTACAAAAAAGTACGAAGCCTTGGAGTTTGAGGTGAAGTAGATCCAAAGAAAGTTGAAACATCCCGGGGCCATGGAGCACATCATGAGGCATTACGGGATTAGGGCTGAGTGCCTCTTTTGCATTTGTTGAGACTCAAAGAGATCGCACCGTAGCGTGCACGGTCAGGGCTTGGAGCCAGTCGCATATCCAGGCAGGAGTGGCCTTACCCTTCCACCAGTACTTTGTGAACTTCTTGAAGTACATGGGGCTTGCTCCATTCCAACTATCCCCAAATGACTACGGGATCCTCGTGGGCCTGTACATTCTTTATTGGAGGAAAAAATGGCCTGAGCCTTCTTCGGCTGAGATTATATGTCTTTACAACTTCCGAGCGTGCTCGAAGAAGAGGATGGGTGACCTCAACGGGTTTTACACCCCGATGAAGTATGCCAATATGAAATACAAGGCTTCCCATAAAAATGAGAGCCATGTATGAGATTACAACGACCGTTTCTTCTTCACAAATGGTTTCCCGACACGGACCAATCCGACCCTTCTCCTAGACTTCTCCAGAGTTTGTAAGTATTTTGTCACCTTCCAAGTCTCCATTATCATAGTTTGTAGAATTCTTTTGTAGTTAGTAGTTTTTCCTTTGTTAGGTCCTTTCCACTATACCCCCCTCATCCAAGTGTTTGTAGATCACAAGGTTGCGATGAGCGATCTTCAAGACGTGGAGCTGGAATTGAGCCAGCTAGTGGTGGAGGAGAACTTGATTATCGTGGGTCTCAAAAAGGAGGGAAAATACATAAGAAATCTAGATCTAATTCAGTATAGGAATTCCACCAGATCTCATGAATTGGCCTTACGCCATATTCACTATATTGATGGACTGGCCCGTGCCCAGTATAATCAACAAAAATTGGAGGAGTAGTTTGAGAACGCTTAGGCTGTCCGAGCAGCCTAAAAAGCTTGATTGGATCAAGAACTTAAGGATGAGCTCCAGGTGGGAATAGAATCATCCTCCCAAGATCAAGGTAAACCTCCCATTGTAGTCTATAATGCTAAGCATGTAATTCTTGAGGATGGAGTAAGTCCTGAGCACGTGTGGGCTTCTCCATCACATCTCTGTTGTGCCCTTCCCTTGGACCGCCTCTGGACTCAGAAGGAGTACCAGGATTACCAAGACTTGATCGATCATTATCTCCACCACTTGAAGAGATGACTACCTCATTAGGGGTTTGTGCCATTGGATGACGTGACATCCTTCCATGTGCCGTGGTTTTGTCAGTACGAGACTAACATAACTTAGGAGATGGGGAAGTTCATAAGGGAGTTTGCGCATTCGATGATTCACCCAGAGGAGCAGTCCAGTGATGGGGCTTCACGTGATCTCGATGTTTTCTTCGTTTAATTTTATTTTTACAAGTGTTTTCTCTTGGTTACTTTGGTACTAACACTTTTGTTTCTCCTTGTAGGTCACATGTGTAGAGTCCAAGAACTTTACTTAGCTAGTTAGATAGTAGTATTATAGTATTTATAGTATTATCTTTGTAACTGTGGATTTTTGGTTCAGACCGGGAATTATTTGGACACTCATAGTAGTACTTATAGATTTTCTAAGTTTAACCTATAGTTTAAGAATATTGATGTTAACCTAAGGTTTGATTAATATGACTGATATTAAGGATAATATTTATTATACTATAAGGTTTAGATAAGAACCAATAGGATTTTAAGCACATGTTATGTATGGGTGATTAAGGATTAAGTATTTTGAGGATTAAATTTAATAAAGGGTAAAGTTTGAATGCTATAAGGTCAGTCAGCAGCTTTGAATACGTTGAGGGCTTAGTCAAGGCTGTTTACCCCATTCAAATTTAGCTAAAAATGTGTAATTTCGTGTTTAAATAATCAGCGTGTGCCGATATATTGCAGCTATAGGGGGCGATATATCGCAGCACGTAGATACGGAAAACACGAGACGATGCACGACAGCCTCGGGCATACTGGTCTAGGCGATATATCGCATACAGGGGGCGATATATCGCCTCCTTCAGTATATTTTGAAACATTTTGAAATCATTTTCCATTCAGCTATTCAACCTCTTGATAAGTCCAGCATCTTTTTGAACGAGTCTTCAGCCTCTGCTGAACGATAATTCAAATTATTTTCACCTAAAAAGCTATTATTTTTATTCAAGTAAAATTAAGATCCTTTCATTCCTAAACTCTATAAATAGGACCTAGTACCCAGCCATTATTCATCTTTTGCTCTAAGTTCAGAGGCTGCAAGTTCTAAATGAGTGTGAGAGTGTAAACACCTGGGTTGGGGAATCATAAGCTTGATCATCATAAGCTTATCAAACACTTTGGGAAGTAAGGTTTTATAGTATTTCGGTTTGAGGTGTAGATTGGTCTTACAAGTCTTCAAGGTAACCCAAAACTCTAGTTCATTTCTGTACTTGTTCTTTTAAGTTCTCATAGTCTTCTACTCAGCCTCTAACCTTAATTTTTATTTTGGTTAGGATATCTAAGTTCTTGAGCAAAAAGGTTTTGGTAAGTATTTTTCTCAAGGTTTAGTCCTTCCATTCCTTTCATTTCTTTTTCTTCAAATCTACTCACCCTGTTATATATGGTTTTAGGAGTGTTCCAAAAGTCCCAACTCTGTCCTCATATCCCGGTAACTTTGGTAAGGAAAATAGGATAGAATCTATATGTTATATGCTTATGTTATCTTATGTTTTATGCTATGAAATATGTTATAAAATATGTATGTTTGTAGGCTTGGGCATATGACCCATTTGACTAACAAGCCCTAAATAGATTATGGGCATATGATCTACTTAGCTAGTAGGACCCCACTAATCTAATGGGCATATGACTTGATTAGTCTATGGGACCCCAAGTAATAATGGCCATTATAGTATGTGCATGATATAAGTGTTATGTTAAGTTTTTATGTTTCTTATGAAATTTATGTATATGAACTATGTGTTAGATTTTTCCTTGCTGGGCATTAGGCTCATTCCTTTTTGTTTTTATGTGCAGGAAAATAGCTATACTGGCGGTAAGATTCGTGGATGCTTGGGAGAATGTGTATCGGTGATGAATGGATTCAAGGAGTCGAGAGTTCGATTTCGAGGATGTAGTCTTTTATTTATGGTTTATGTGTAATTTTTCCGCACTTGTTATGTAATCCTTTTATTTTAAATTATGTTATGTTTTGTTTTTAAAACAATGGGATCCCATATCCTGCCTTGAGTTATGTAAGTTTTAACATTGGTTTTTTTACAAGTTTTTAATAAAGTTATGGTATTTTCGCAAATGTAAGTTTTACTAAGGATTTGTATGTATAGTTTCGTTAATGGTCCAAAAGTCTAGAGTAGTTGGGTCATTACAACATGAGTCTTGTTGACATTGTCCACATCAATAGGCAAGGCTCTGGGGAGACCAGTGGGTCGGGGGACAGAGCGTCCCAAGGACCCCGTAAAGCGACAATGAACTTCCTCGTTCCAAGGCAATGAGACTCGGGTGGAGAACCCACATGTGTCTGAAGTGCCTTCTTCACCGTGTCCTTCCGGAAACGCAGGAGTTTCTAGGGCCATCGAGATCCCTGAAGACACTAGAGCTCCCAAGGTGGAGAGTCAAGTCACTTCAAAGCCCCCTCACTTGTCGGTGTATCTGGAGAAGTATTAGGGGGAACTCCTGGAGTGGTACTTGGCCATGGTGTAGCAATTTGATGCTCACATGGAGGAGGGCAACCACAACCTCCATGAGATAGCAGAGCTCCCAAAGCAAGAAATTGGAGCCTCCCATTGGTCGGGCCAAGTTGGAAACTTTGTTCGCCAAGAAGCTCGACGAGGTTGTTAGCTCCACAATGTGTGGGCTTACTACTCGGAGCTTTGCCTAGGTGAGTGATGACAACGAAGCTTCCCTCATCTCTACTCTTTGATACACCTCTGTGAGGGTAAGTTCTTGAAACCTTTTGAGTCTTTTTGTGTTGTGATTTTTTACATTCACTGACTTGTCTTTGCTTTCTTTTAGACGACTCTGGTGGTCCAGCAGCTCGGGGATATAATGATGGAGAAGTACTATGAGCTTAAGCGAAGTTAGGACAAGTGTACTGCCTTGAAAGCTAAGGTAGGAGCACCACTAGAGAAGCTGGCCCGCTTGGGGGCAGCTCTGGAGGAGGAGAAGGCTCAATCTTGGGCATTGGAGGAATCAGCGACCAAGGCGGTTGAGGAGGCCAAGGTTTCTGTGAAGAAGGCACAAGAGGAGGCCAAGGCTGTTAGGGTCAAGGCCCAGCAGACCCAGGAGGAGGCCCGTAACTCCAAGGAGGAAGTTGACAAAGCTCGACAGGAGACTGTGAAGGTTGTGGGGAAAGCTTATCAGGCTGCGGAGGATGAAGCTAAGGCCTGTGGAAAGGCTACTTGGGCGGCCCAAGGTTTGGGCCGCGGAGGAGCACGAGAATAAGGCCAAACTTGAGGCTTCTCGGGAGGCAGAGTCCCTTCGAAAGAAGGTTGAGGACCTTGAGAAGGAAGCTGATACCATGGTCGATGACCCCTTTTATGTGGCCTAGGTCAACAATAGGAATATGGACCTCACCTTCACCAGAGAGATCGAGAATACTCGGTTTCTCTTTGAGGAGCACCTCCGGGCTACTGAAGCTATAGAAGTTAGTGCTGCTACTATTAAGGAAGCTGGTCGAGCTCCTAAAGCTGACACTGTCATTGACCTTATCACTGAGGTTCCTCCAGGAGAAAAATATGGCTTTTCTCTTATTTTATTTATTTTTGTAAATAGGCCTTCGAGCCACATCGGGGTAAAAACAATTTAATGCTCGAGCCCATGAGCAATACTGTAAATATTTCATTTTATGAATGGATTTTTTTGCTCTATTTACTTGCCTCTTTGTCTTTTACTTAACACATTTTTCATACATCATTTAGTAACAACGCAAATTGGACTTAAGATTGAACACATTGTTACTAAGCTAAAGAACACATTTTTCATACATCATTTGTCAATTTCCTTACGTAATGTGATATCAAAGGAAAATAAACTTAATTTAGCCTGTTTTTATCCACATGTGGGCCTAAGTTCAAGCAACTTGGGATTTAAGTGTCCAAGTGTAGGTGACTCGAAGCTTATACGCTCTAAATTTAGATAACTCGAGGCTTGTGCCCAAGTCAGTTTAGACCTAAGATTCATACATCATTTAGTAACATGCAAATTTGTTGCTTCGTGGTTTCTTGGCCCTCAAGAAGTAACTTTGCATTCTTTAGCTTGTGTGCCCATTCTAGGAGACTAGCATCTTTTGTGTCCAAGTTTAGGCAACTTGAGACTTGTAGCTGAGTCTAGGGGACTCATGTATTATTTGCTTAAGTTTAGGCAACTTAAGGCTTGTGCCTAAGTCTACGAGACTCGGGTCTTGCTTGTTTAAGTTTAGGAAACTTATGATTTGGGCCCGAGTACAGGCGACTCGAGTCTTAAAGACCTTTTACCCTTTTGGAACTCAGGAACTCAGTGTTGCTTCGCGGGCGCTTAGTCCTTGATAAGTATCGAGTTGTCTATTTTTAATTCATTATTCTTCTATGATTATGCACTTAATTATTTATTTATATATGTTTATTTTGTGTTTTTAGGATTTACAAGACATTTGGATGAAAAAGAATGAATTTGAGAGGCTTTACAAGCAATGGTTAAGCTTGAAATTGCAAGTATGAAATTCACACTTGATTATGATAATTTTCAAATACTCTTTAGGAAATATTTCTAGAAATACAAGTTTTAGATCTTTCTCTTAGCTCTCCATAGCCTTTTGAATCGTACAATTCCAAGCTATAGAGAGGAATTTAAGTTTAAAATACCGTTAGTGACTGCAATTGAAGAAAAACAAAAACAAAAAAAAGAAAAAAATGCTATGGCCGCGGTCAACCACATCCCACGCCGCGACCACACCAACAGAGCCCAGCGACTACGGCCGACGCCTAATTTTTTGGAAAATTCAACTTAAAATTTTTAATTTCAAATGTATTTTCAAGGGGCGGGTTAGGGTTAACTTTTAGAATAACTTTGGGATTGTGAAGTTTAGAGTATATATCGGCAAATGAGAAGAAAAGACATCATCATCTACATTCTTTAATCTAGTTTTTATTTCTTCTTAAAATCTTCTTTATTTTCATTGAATATTTATGTTTGTGATCATGAATTTGATTATGGAGTAGTTTCCTTTTAGGTTAAGGGTTATTTCGAAACCCTAGACATGAGATCTTGAATGCATTGATGAATTTTATTCCTTATATTCCTTTATATTAAATTGCTTCTTTTTCTATTTGAATGCTATGAATCTTGTAAAATCTTGTTTAGATGGCCACTAATTAGGGTTTTCCATTGTTCTATTATCATCTTAGGATTGCTATTCACCTAATAGTTTAGGATTCTAAGTACAGTGATAAATTGCAATTAAAGTATTGGGACGGGTATTTTAATTGTGATGAAGAATAGAACCCATGTTAAATGAATTACATGCTTAATGAATTTATTGCATAGAATAACTTGTTTCCAATTAATGTAATGCTTTTACTGGGTTAAATAGATCGCATGAATAACATGCTCAATGAATTTATTGCCTAGAATAACTTGGCGCATCGTTGACATTTATCGCATCTCTTAACATAATCCATTGAATCACCATTCATCGTGGGGCAGAAATACCATTGTCTTAGAATTTTCTTGGCTAGGATTGGCCCCCCAGCGTGGTCACAACAGAAGCCCTCATGTACTTCTCAGAGGATGAACTTGGCTTTCTGCTCGGACACACATCAGAGTAGTGGCAATGAATATCCTCACTTGTACAATTTTTTGTCCATGATTACATACCAAGGAGCCTGATAAAATAGCATCCGAGCCAATTTCTTGTCCTGCGGTAGTTCTCTGGAGGAAAGGTACTTCATTATGGGTTCCACCCAACCGTCCAGGGGTTGGCCCACATCCACTTCCTTGGGCGCTGTGATGCTTGGAGAAGCAAATTAGTCAATCAGGACCACATTAAGCATCTCCACTTCCTTGATGGTGGCTAGCTTGGACAGAGCATCGACGTTGGAGTTTTCCTCCCATGGAACTTGTCAGATGGTGAACCTTTTGAAGCTGTGTTGTATTGCTTGGCTTTTGGCTAAGTAGGCAGCCATTTCAGTACCTTGAACTTTGTCCTCTCCAAGGACTTTTGTTCACGACTAGCTGAGAATCACTCTATATCTCGAGTCCCTCAGCCTTAAGCTCCAGGGCAACTCGTAGTTCGACTATCAAGGCCTCCTATTCAGCTTCGTTGTTTGAGGCATCAAACCAAAATCTTAGAGTGCTATGCACTCTATGTCCTTCAGAGGATACCACGATCAAATCCGCTCTAGCCCCATTCTCATTGGAGGACCTGTCCGCGTATAGCTTCCATCAGGTCCAACATGTTGTACTTACTCAAGCTTCTCGTGCATTCCCATACACTTTACAATAAAGTCTGCCAGCGCTTGTCCTTTTACAATAGTTCTCGGGTGGTAAGTGATATCAAACTTACTGAGTTCAATTACCCACTTAAGGAGTCTCCTGAAGGACTCTGACTTTTGGAGGACTTGTCTTAAAGGCTGGTTGGTGAAGACTTTGATGGGATTTTCTTGGAAGTACGGCCTGAGCTTCCGAGAAGCTATCATCAAACAGAATGTTAGCATTTCCATGAAAGGGTACTTGGATTCTGCTCCAATGAGTCTCTTACTCACATAATAGATGGGTTGTTGGGCGTGGTCTTCCTCGTGCACTAGTGTTGCACTAATGGTGTTCTCTGTAATAGCCATGTAGATGAGAAGGGGTTCTCAGTCTATGGGCTTTGACAATATTGGGGGATTCGCCATGTGCGTTTTGAGCTGCTGGAAAGCTTGCCCACATTCCTCTATCCATTTGAATCTTTGACCTCCTCGGAGGGTTTTGAAGAAGAGAATGCATTTGTCATTTGCTATAATGCCCTACTAATCCAGGACTGTTACACTGTGTGTTTAAAATAGTGCTTAACTCATTAAGCGAGTCATTTGGACTCAAAAGTGTAATCAAAGTTAATTAATTGATTAGGTACTAACTTTTTTGGTCGAAAGGATAAAAACTTTTCATTAAAACTTTACATGGGATCCCAAAAGAGTTTAAATAAAATACAATTACATTTAAAGTTCTCAAAATAGTCGACCTAAGCAACAAAAGTGGACTTCTACTCTAAGTCCCTCCAAATATCCCGATTGTGACAGCCGCGCAAGTTGAACATGTATGCGCCCAGTGGTGGAACCAACAAATAATTATAGGGGGGGAAATAATGAGTGTTTAAAATGTATGAAGGTTAACAAATTTGTTAACTATTCATATTGTCTTATTAGTCTGAAACTTCTAAATATATTTCTCCCTCCACGTACTACATAGATAAAATTATACCAAAATATAATTTATTATTTATGTCATATATGCTAATCTCCATGTAAGAGTATCACTTTTCTTAAAATAAAAATCAATTTTTTATTCATGTAGTGATACCACCATATAGAGAAACCACTCACTTGCTCTCCATGTGGCTTGTCATTTGTCATGTAGTTAATAGATACATCTTATTGGTGGAACCACTTGACACTCTAATGATAGATAGTTATATTTAAATTGAAGACCAAAACATCATCTCAGAGCAACATTATCTAGACATATATATTAAACATTTGTTGGGGGGGGGGGGGCATAACGTAGTTCCGACACTGTATGTGCCACTCCAAAGCCCTCAAACTCATGGTTGGTTGATTTGCCCCTTGCCTGCACCTGCACCATAGAGCACCTGTGAGCCAAGTCCTAACAAGAATACCCCACAAGGCATAATAATAGTCGCATTAAATAAAAAGAATAATTAACATCCATTCATTCCAATCATATAAAGCATAACCATGTCTCACAGCTTATAAACATGCTCATTTCAAACACATAAACTATTTACACAGTCGTGCCAAGCAGCCATGCCAAGCGGCCCAATCAAGTGAGCCGCGTCTCCCGACACCAAGCTTACGATCCATGCTGGGCGAGTGGGTAAAACACCCTCATAGTGGCCTCGCCATCATGACCCACGTTCCGCATGATTGACGAGTACAGACCATACCGATCATTCACAGACAATTCAACACATATAAGCATAACAAACAACATTATGCATGAAGGAGAGCTCAACACTAACAAATTCAAATATAGGGTTGTAACCACATCCCAACTGGGAAAACACCCTGCTATGTGCATATGTTAGTTTTCTTACCTCAGGTCCTTTGCGAGAATCAAGACAACCTCGAGTGCGATCCTTTTTCCTTTGGTATTAAATATGAAAGATAGATTTCGCAGCGGAATACGTTCGATTAAAAATAATTTATTAGTACCAACAAGGATCATACATATATATATTAAATCAAACACAAATAGATTAGAGATTACCTCTAGTAGCCTATCAAGAATCCACAAATCTTTTTGTATAAGTCAACGATCTTCCTATCCTTATTCTGAAAGCTCAAACCTTTGATCTTCCAGACCAATCCTTAAACACACAAGGACATGTGTGGGAATGTAGGATTCAAAATGTTGATTTAGAACTCACTAGATGTACTCAACACAAGAGATCTAGTAAGATTTGATAGAGATAGGATGTTGTGAATAGATTTTCAGGTTTAGAAAAATCTATCGCTTTCTTTTTCTGAGAGAGAGTCTGACAGTCAAAACTTTTGGAAAACAACTTATTGAAAAGTATCGCTTCTTTTCTGGTTTATAAAGATAATTAACTAATTTAATAAATCTTTATTTTATTTAAAATAAAACTGATCAATTCTAACTTATTTAATTTAAATCATATTAAAAAATATAAGTAAATATATAATTAAATAAACAAATTATTTGAAATTCAAAATTCAAATCCCAGGGATAGGAAATATCCCTGTGTGGCGCCACTCATTGTAAAATACGGTGAGTGGCGTGAGCCACATTAGGGTTTTCTCTAATTTTCTCATTTGTTCGTATTGACCCTTGATTTGGTCAACGACATGGAGTCACAAAAACAATATGAAAAGTATGAGTTGAATCAAATATGACAAATGACACCAAAATTTTATAGTGGTTCGGCCTCGATGATTGGTAATGACCTATGTCCACTTAGTGCTTTTATTAATGTAAAAGGCTCCAAAACCTGCGATCCGTGAACTAGGGCTCATCAAGTTTCACAAGTCCCGAAGATGGATACAAAGAACATGTATACAAACACCTTACCCCTTTTTGAGAACAAAATCTAGCATCTGAAATAAATAATTCCTATGAGTCCTATTTATAGGCTCATGGATGTACATATGGGCCATGGGCCATCCGTAACTTGCATTAAAAGCATACTAATTTAAATAACACTTTACATTTAAATTAGCAAATATCCCTAAAATATCTAACTTATAACCGTATTGGAGCATTTGTGTCGATCAAACTAACAACTTTGGTCGCATGTTTCCATCCATCTTCTTTCCCTGCTGCTTAGCATACCCCTTCGTCTATTGAGTTGCAGAGTTTCTTCTGATAACCTGGTCATAGGTCGACTAATCCCTCATAAATAATCGATCATGTGTTGTTCACATGCCTTTTTAATGCACCACGTCATCATGCTAATATTTAGGGAAACATTTTCCCCCCAAGTTTATCTTAATGAGAACAACATTTAATAAACTTATTCCATCAACAATCTACTGACCCATCACATCAAACTATACTTAATTTTTTGAAAAGGTAAGTAATCATGACCTTTTTCAGTTTTCTAGGAATGGTTTGACGATTATTGAAGTTTCCCATACATCGAAACCCTATTTTCATCATTACTCATCAGTAATACCCTGATCAGTATACATATAAGTCTCTTCACTCCTTTTCATTTTTACCGAAACTTTCTCTCTCTTCTAGAACTCTCCCAAAAACATTCAAGCATTTCTCAGTGCAATATGAAGCCTTTGGAGTAAAATTTTGAGCAATATTCTTGCAATTTCTTCAACAATCTTCACTTCAAGTAAGTTTTTGAACAAACCCTTTGGATTTTGTAGCAATTTACCTTCATTTTGGCTATGATTCTTCTATGTTTGTAACTATTTTTTGATGTTCTTGGTGAGTTCCTAAATACAATCGAGTTTAGGAAAAAAATACATAGGAATACTAGGCTGAAATAGGTATTTTAGGTAGTTTATTGCATAAAACGATGTTTAGGAGACATATTTGGGTTTATTAGTACAGGTTTTGGGTCCAAAATCGAAGTAAAATTTTGATTTTGATCTGTTTTTTCCAACCTGCTTGAAGGATTTTTGTGTTTTTACTGGTCGGCTAAAAGCTTAACTTTTATCCATGAGCAGCGTTATCCTTTCTTTTTTTCTTTTCTTTCTCCATTGGTCATAGATTCTCACTTCCTCTTATTCTTCTTAGATATTCATGCATAGTCCTTGGGGAGGGAAAAGGCCAATAGATGAAGAGTTTCTAAACTTGTTGTTCGAAGACACTGAACTACCAACTTTATCCATTCCACTAAATAGAACACAACCAACACCATCGACCAACATCCCATCTCAAACCCTTCTATGGCCCGAGTGAAACACGTTGCTCAGAGGAGGAAAAAGATCCCTGATCCTCACATTGGCCAGCATGCAGTCAATGATGAGGGTCCTTCCACTATTAACTGACCTACAGTAACCGAGCAGCCTCCTGAGATTCTCCTTTTCCATACCCTTGTATAAGAGGTTGCAAAAAAGGATATACCATGGTACGTTGCCCCTCCTAGCGTTATATTGAGCACGATGGTGGCCAAATATCCCAAGAACTATGGCCTCCCTGGGATTAAACTATTCAAGCCAACCCTCGACCAGAGGGCAAACGTGCCCAGATGTGCTTACAGTGCCTGGTCGGGGTATCACATAGAGGTAGGGGCTACTTTGCCTCTGCACGATTTTTTCTGAGGAGTGGTGAATTATATAAATATTTCTCCATTCCAAATTACCCCAAACGGGTATAGAGTGTTATCGACACTCTATATACTTTACCACCACAAAAAATGGCCTCTACTCACTCCCCACAAAATCAACTACTTGTTCGATTTAAAATCCAACCCACACTAGAATAACACGGGGTTTTTCCATTTCTGCCACTAGGAGTCTTCCCACACATTCCTGAATGGAATTACCTACAAATACAATGTGGGAAAATACTTCCAAGAGTATTTCCTCACCACCAATATTGTAGCGGACAACTTGTCCTTTACTTGGGGAGGTAATTTTTCTTCTCAAATTTGTTCAAACTTTTGGTCGTTTATTTTTTTTAATTTTTTTTCTTAGTTTACTATGTTGAATTTAGGCCCATGGTTATCACCAAAGCCTACTTACGGCATGGTAGAGAGGGTCGTTGCCCTGTCTAGCATGACCTCTATTGAAAAGAGTGTCAAGGAGTTGGTTATCAAAAACAACCTAACGCTGGTTGGCCTTTTAGAACCCCACCTAGAGGTGAAGGAAGCAACTGCTGGGCGTGCCGCAGGAGAAGGTGCTGATGATGCCTTCCAATGACAAGATGTTTGTCAACCTCCCAGGCGTCAACTGACGATGGGGGTCACTATCAGGGAACCAGTTCCCACTCCTCGACCAGCATCCATTCCTTCTTCCCACAGGAAGGGAAAACAAAAACTACCCGATCACCTTGGTCAAGTATATGACTCATCCGAGGATGAAAATTGTATGGATTTTTCAACTCTATTAGATACGTTTCCAATTCCTATTAGTATGTTCAACGAGAATGTCAACTTTATTTTGCCAACGAGTAGCTTTAACCCAGATTTTTTCGAGGAGGATAATGTTTGTAGCAGTAATAACTTAGTTAAATAGCGACCAATATCTTTAGTTTGGGTATAATACTTAGAATTTTTCCTTGTTGATCTTTATAAATTCTTGTAGACACTTTAACTAATTTTGTTCACCTCTTTCTCAGTCATGCAGGCAAGCAATTTTTTTGAAATCTATGCCTCAGGAGGCAAAACCACTAGTTCGAAGAAGTTGAGCAAGAGAGAAGCCGGAGGTACCAGCGGGGCACCCCCGAGGAAGAAGCCTTGATCAACTGAGGCTCCTCTTCCTACCAAGTCAACTACTCCTCTTCCCTCCTCTCAACCTGAAGCTTCCACCGAGCAGGTGGGAGATCTTGCTGTGAACAAGATGCTAGCCAACACCTCTTGCTCCACCATAGACAAGTTGTAAAAAATGGCCAAACATCACTCAGCAAAGAGGCCTTTGCCTATCTTCCTTCATTGAAAATCAATCAGGTCATTTGTCGAAATTTCAACGAACTGCTCGCTATAAGTCTTTTCTATCTTATATTTTTTATTGACATTTTTTTTCTTTCACTAACACCTACTTTCATGTTGTTCGCAGGCTCTCTTGACCCTGAATGATGGATGGCATCGCGCTGAAGAGGATGGCTCCAAATTCGCTCAGGAGCTAAAAGTAGCAGAGGACCAACTCAAGGCTCGTGACGAGGAGCTCAAGGCCCGTGATAAGGAGCTAAAAAATACCAAGGATGACCTGGATGTAATCTTAAAAGAGAAATACAAGGCTGTGTCCAAGACCAACTGCGACGAGGCGGTCAAGATTCAGGATGTTCTGGTCGCTAGTCAGAAAGAGGCCAATGAGCTAGAGGAGAAGGTGAAGCAGCTCGAGGAGATTAATATGAGCAACTTGGAGAGGTTTCAAGGTGCAACTGTAATGCCCCGAAATCCCTAATGCAGTTTAATGGCTGGATTAGTAGGCCGGGAGGGCCATAACTATTTAATTATGCCATTAAATGATTATATGCATGTTTATGTGAATTATATTATAATATGATGTTAAATGCATGCATGTGGGTCCACATTTCTATTACAGGGGTGATTTGGTAATTTGGCCCGTTGAGGGTGTAATTGTATATTTGTATGCATGTCCGTGACTTATTGTTGGGACCACATTATAATGTGGGTTTGTTCGAGCTATTCGGCATGAGACGATCTTGGAATATTAATTAGCGGTCTAGTCATAACAGGTTTAAGTTCGGGGCTCAGGATGAGTCTTGGGGTGATTTTAATGATTAGAGCATTTCCAAGAATTAAAGGGTAACTGGATATGAATTATTGATGTTTGAGATTATCGAGAATAGCGGGAATTAGAGAGCGTTAATTATGATTAACGAGATAGGTGGGAAATACCAATTTTTCCCTTGGGAGCCTTTAGAAACCCTTATTAGGCCTAGGGGTATTTTGGTCTTTTCACCCCTAGGATAGATATAAGCCATTGAAGGCTATAGAAAGGTAGTGAAAACAGAGCATAAGTTCAAGCTTCTTCCGTACCTTTTCTCCTTCTGTTTTCTTTGTGATTTTTGAGCCATTCTTGAGGATTCAAGCTTGGGAAGTAAGCCTTGGGAGTTTGGGAGTGTGTTCCACCATTGAAGAGCATCATAATCTGAACTTGAGGTAAGTTTTTAGCCATTAAAATCCCTGGTTTGCTCTGTTTTAGTTCTGGTTTTCAGTTGGGATTGCTAGGTTGGATGATTGGTTTTGTTGGGAGTTTTGGCTAGGGTTCTTGTGGTTGTGATGCTTGGGGTATGTGAGGATGGTTTTTGGGTTCATTTGGCACCAAAAATGGGATATGGAAGCATTGGAATTAGGTTAGAACTGAAGGAGTCGAAGAATGAGGTTTCAGGGGAGGATCAGTCTCGGGGTAGCGCTACAGCGCCCATCAGAGGGTGCTATAGCGCTACACAAGATTGCTGATGGACAGTTTGGGGTTTTGAGTATAGCGCTGGGGCGCTAGGGAGCAGCGCTGTAGCGCTACTCTGTTCCTCCAGAATTTCGTTTTGAGTGATTTTAAGGGTTTTGGCTATGAGTTTCAAGCTTTAAGGCTCGGGATCGAATCTACTCACCGTGTGGGCATGTTTCGAGGTCCCGAGAGTGGGGTTTAGGTTAAGACCCTTTCATTGTTGATTTTCATTAATGGAGGTTATAATTGATTGTGATTAGGTAACCGCTAAGGGACCAAAGGTTGATCGTTCTCAGGAGTCGTTCTTATTTTATTTCTCGCTCGAACCCGAGGTAAGAAAACTGCGCCCTGTGTATATGACATGCATGATTGTTGTTGAGGCATGTTGGTTGATAAATGTGGACATTGATTTCATATTAAATGCTAGCGGATATTGTTTGCTTGTGTATGGCACTGATTAGTCAGGGATGACACTGGTCGCGTATTACTGACCTAAGAGTCAGAAACGACATAAGCGTCCTGAATGCATGGCTGAATGAAGATTAGATCTAATCGATATCAGCGTTGAATGACTCTAAGGAATTAATGATGGACCGACCCTAAGGTCGATGAAACTTATAAGTGCTTGGCTAGTCTAGGACTAGTTACTTAGAGCCAGGGCCTAAGGCCTAGGTGACTGCTTGTCACATGGCTAGGGAACGGTGTTCCATGGTTATGACTCTATGGTCATGAGGTAGGTTATGTTGATGATTAGTCATCATGCACCTAACCTGTTTAAGCTAGTGAAAGGTTCACTTATCTGTTAAGCCTCGGTGACCCTATCGTCACATGGATAAAGGGAGTTGTACCCACCTTAGTGACTTTTCTAATTGTCACTCCTCTATTTTGGACTGAAAGTCCTGAATGATTATTATGATCATTGTTGATATTATATCATGCTATATTGTGTTTTCTTGCTGGGCCTTGGCTCATGGGTGCTATGTGGTGCAGGTAAAGGCAAAGAAAAGCTCACCCATCCTTGAGTGGAGAGCTTAGGTGGTGTTGTGTACATATGCGGCCGCTTGACCACCACGGACAAGGAGTTCTTAGAGGAACTAGGGGGTTTGCCCTATTTTTGCCGCTTAGGTCAGTGGGTTTGTAAATTTGAAACAGTAATGACCATTTGGAGTTATAAATAACTTGTAAATGTTTTTGATGGGCCCATGAACATTTTTATGTATTAAATAAAATATATCATTTCCTTTTGATTGGTTTTCCACCTTAGCCTGTTAACAACACTTAGAAGCATGTTTTTAACCAAAGGACTCGGGTAGCGAGTAAAATTTCCAGTTCACCGTAACTGTTCTGGGGTAACCAGGGCGTTACAGCAACCTTCATCTACTTCTACATGTTTTGGAGGAACAATCAAGGTGCAAACTTTGATTTTCTTCTTGAAAAGATAAAGGAATCCGAGCTTGCTCGATGTGCTGCTCGACTGGAGGAGGAGAAAAGTGCTCTTGCATCACTTGAGATTTCCTTGGCCACGAGCATCGATGGAGGAGAAGATGAGGCCGGAGTGGCTGTCGACCAGTAGCCCCATCAAGACCCTCCTGCACAGTGAACATATTTTTTTTTTCCTATTTTGTAACTAAAATACTCGAATAGTTTGTTCGTAGTGTTAAGAAAATTTCCTGCCTAAGGGAATTTTATTTACTTTTTACAATGGTTTTAATTACACCTGAGCAACAATTGCACGCAGTGTAAAGATATTTTGTTTTGATATTACAATTGTTATTATAACAGCTGCTCGTATGACCGAACCTAGCATAACACTTTATTATCTCACAAAATCTGTTAAAAGTTTTGAAAAATACTCGAAGTGTCGCAGTATGCTTTCCCTTATTTTTCTCGTGTGTTTACATATGTTTATAATATTTTCTTCTCGCTTAGTATCTTAAATGGCCCCCAAGTGATCGAGGAGTTTAAGGTGCTCGGTCACTTGCCATTGACCAATACCTGTTCGAACATTACTGCTCGCGTACTTGTATACAACAATGAGAATATAACAAAACAACACATGTAATGAGCAAATACTTGTAATAAATACAATAATTGGCAAGAATAACTGGCTGCACACAATTTCTTTTATTTCGCATAAAAAGTGGACAAAAATTCATCTCTATACGAGCGATCAAAATATGATCTTACACTAATAAGCGACTAGCCATCTAACTAGCCAACCCTTGTTCAAAAACATGTAAACAATAAAACTAAATACAAGCCAAATCTTTAAAAAGAAATGTTCACTTATAATACTTGCAGAGGTGTTCTCCATTCCAATAGCGGGGAACGAGATCTCCGTTTAAGCAAGCAAGTTTGTATGTGCCTGGTTGAAGAACTTTTTCAATTTGATAAACCTTCCCAGTTTGGTCCGAGTACTCCTTCAACCTGGTCGTGAGTATTGAGAAAAACTCTTTGAAGTACCAAATCTCCTACGTCAAACTTTCTTTCGTGCACTTTAGAGCTAAAATATTGAGCGACCTTCAGCTGGTAAACTGCAACTTGTAATTGGGCCTACTCACGCCTTTCATCAATTGAGTCTAAAGATTCCATCAGTAATTGGTTGTTTATACTCTGGTCATAAGTTAGTCTTCTGTGAGAGGGTGCATCTAACTCAATCGGTAACATGGCTTCATACCCATATGCCAACGAAAATGGTGTATTGCTTGTTGCTGTTCGATGTGTTTTTCTGTACGACCAAAGTACCTTGGGTAGTTATTTTGGCCATGCTCTTTTTGCCTGTTTGAGTCTTTTCTTCAGTGTGTCTTTTAGCATTTTATTCACTGCTTCAACTTGTCTGCTCGCTTGTGGATGGGCTACTGATGAAAAGATTTTTGTTATACCATGCCGTTAGCAGAAATCAGTGAATAAATCCCTGTCAAATTGCGTGCCATTATCTAATATGATCTTTTTTGGCAATCCATATCGGGATACAATGTTTTTGACAACGAAATCCATCACTTTCTTGGCCGTGATTGTTGCGAGTAGTTCAGCCTCTACCCACTTAGTAAAGTAGTCAACAACAACTACTGCGTATTTGACACTTCCTTTTCCTGTAGGCAAATATCTAATCAAGTTTATCCCCCAAACTGCAAATGGCCACGAGCTTTGCATTTGTTTAAGCTCATTTGGGTCTGCTCGAGGTATTTTGGAGAATCTTTGACATTTACCACATTTTTTAACTAATTCCATGGAATCCTAGATCATAGTAGGCCAAAAATATCCTTGTCGTAGAATTTTCTTTGCTAAGCTTTTCCCCCCAGCGTGATCTCCACATAGCCCCTCATGTACTTCTCGCATCATTTCCTTAGAAATACATCTCAATAAGGGCATAGAGTACCCTCTTCGATACAGAATTCCATCGACCTGGATAAATCGAGCTGATTGCCTTTGTAGTGTTCTCGACTTATTTCTGTTTGCTGGGAACAATCCCTATTCAAGATACTGAATGATGGGGGTCATCCAAGTGTCAGCTACTTGTATTACTAGGGAGGATTCTTCTACTTGAATGCTGGGAGCTAATAAGCATTCGACCGACACTATACTCATTGTGACGGTGTCCTTGGCGCTTGCTAATTTGGCTAAGGCATCAACATTGGAGTTCTAGTCACGAGGTACTTGATGTAATGTATACTTTTCAAACTGCACTAGCCAGTCCTTTGCCTTGTTTGGATACACGACCATTTTAAGACCCCTGGCCTGATATTCTCCGATGATTTGATTAACGACTAGTTGGGAGTCGCTGTATATTTCCAGTGATTTTACGTTCACATCTCTGGCTAGTCTCAAACCTGTGAGCAATGCTTTGCATTCGACTTCATTATTGGATGCATTAAACTTAAATCTTATTGTGTAGTGAAACCGATGTCCCTCAGGAGTTAAGAGAATTGATCCTACCTCTGAATTATGCTTATTTGAGGACCTGTCCATGAAAAGTTTCCAAGTCAGAGTTTGGGTGTCAGGCTCTACAATTTACTCGTTGGTTAGGAGTCCAGTAAATTCAGCTACAAAGTCTGCTAAGGCTTGTCTCTTATTGCTTCTCGTGGTGAATAAGAAATTTTGAACTACTTTGACTCATATGCCCACTTTAATAGTCGACCAGCGACTTCTATTTTTTGCAAGACTTGCCGTAGTGGCTGTTCGGTAAAAACTATTATGGGGTGGGCTTGGAAGTAGGGTCACAGATTTCTCGGTGCCAGTATCAAGCACTAAGCCAATTTTTCTATAGCAGGATAACTTAATTCTGCCCCCACTAGCCTTTTACTTATATAGTATACTGCCTTTTGGATGTTGTTTTCTTCCCTGGCTAAAACATCAATGGCAACATACTCTGTTATGGCTAGGTAGATGTACAAAGTTTTTCCTTAGACCGACTTGGACATAATGGGTAGTCGTGACATGTGGTTCTTAAGTGTTTGAAAAGCTTGTTCACACTCTTCTGTCCATTCGATTTTTTTTCCTCTGAGTAGATTAAAAAATGGGATGCACTTGTTAGTAGATTTAAATATAAATCTGCACAGGGTTAGCAATTCATCTTGTTAGGCTTTATACTTCTTTAATTTTAGCTGGTGATTGCATCTCGATCAATGCTTAGATTTTAATGGGATTGGCATCAATTCCTCGCGAGTTTACTATGAATCCCAAAATTTTTCTTGATCCGACTCCGAAGGGACACTTGAGAGGATTAAGCTTCATTTGATATTTTTCAAGATGTTGAAGCATTCATGAAGGTCCTTGAGGTGCTCACCAGCTTTTTTTTACTTGACCAACATGTCATCAACATAAAACTCTATATTATTACTGATCTGGTCTTTGAACATGTGATTTACCAGTCGTTGGTACGTTGCACTAGCATTTTTCAAACCGAAAGGCATTACCTTGTAACAGTAAAGCCTCGTATGTAATGACCCAAAATTACTAATAAGGCTTAAGGACCTTGATTAGTGTGCCGGGAGGGCATAATTGGAGGTTATGCGAATCAATAGTGTGAGAATGCACGTTTATGAGTATTGGGTGAGCATGCGGGCCCTGTTCGACTGGTAAGGGCTTAATCGTAATTTTGGCCCGTAGGGCATAAACGTAATTGTGTGTGATAAATTGTTGAGACCACATTATTATGTGGATAGGTAGATATATATATATATGTATGTGAAATATGTGTGGACCACATTATTATGTGGATAAATATGCAGCTTGTGACTTGGGGCGATCCTAGGGAGCTAGATAGCAGGAAAGTCACAACGGGGCTTAATGCTGGACTTTGGGCAAGTCAGGGGTACTTTAAGTATCGTGTGGTGATTTGGATTATCGGGTGATGAAAATAAATATATGGAGATATATTTAAGGTTAGAATGTTTAGGCGGGAGTATTGGGGAATTTTACTATTTTGCCCTCGGGGACGTTTCCGGTACCCCAAGCTTTGGGATTAGTCTAACAACTTAAGGATATACTTGGAAAGACTTAGAAAATACTAGATAGAAATGTAAACCGACCTTTCAGTCTTCTCTCCCTTCTCTCTCTTTCCTCTCCCTCTTAAGGAAGAAAAAACTCTGATTTTGTAAAAGGAAACCAACCAATTTCTGGGAATTGAAGGGGATAAGCCAGAGGATTAGCTCAGGAACTAATCAAGGACTGGAGTAGAGCCAAGGTAAGCATTGATTTTTGCTCTGTGGTTGGGAACTTTAAGAAAAATGGCTGAGTTTTGAATATTTGTGGTTTTGGCATTTAGGGTGGAATTTGAGGCTGGAACTTTGAAGCTAGGTCAGGGAAACTTGAGGAGAGGTGGTACTGAAGCTAAGGTAAGTTTCAATTTAAAGTTTAATGGTCGAATTCTGGAAATTCCATGGCTGGTTTTGAGTTTGTGGGTTTGAAATTTCAGAAGTTGGAATTGGGATTTTGGTGAGTCTTAGGCTGGATTTTTGGTTGGGTTGTGTTGTCTAAATCATTCTAATGTTGTTATTATTAATTGGTTTTGAGTTGGGGGCTTTGGGATGGCTTAAGGTGAGGTTTAGAGATTGAAAATGGTGGTTTTTTTTTCTGGGTTCGAAGGGTCGGGCCGCGGCATGGTTCTTGGTGAGCCGCGGCCCTTCGAGGTTGTGACATGCTGAGGAAGGAGGGCGGGCCGCGGCATGGTCCAAGCAATGCCGCGGCCCTTACCTGTTTTTGTGCCCATGGAGGGTTCTGTCAGGGGCCATGCCGCGGCATGGATAGCCCATGCCGCGGCGCTTAAGGGATTTTGGGATTTTGAGAATTTAGGCATGGGAATTTAACCTAGGGTGCTCGGGGTTGAGTCTTTTACCATATTTGGTGAATTTCAATGTTCCGAGGACTAGAACTTGGTTTAGAAGCTCATTTAAGATTGTTAATGGTATCCTTTATCTTGGTTGTGACTAGGTGGTAAGCTAGGGCTCGGGGATCGGATCGCGCTCAAGGAGCATCGCTCATAACTAGCTCGTTTGAAAGCCAAAGGTGAGAAAGCTGCACCTGAGTATGTGGTTAGGTTGGGACTAAGTGTTCCCTATGTTTGTATGCATTGTTATGTGAATGTGATTAACCATGTGGACACGATGGGACTAAGAGCTCCCAACATTTGTATATCATGTCGTGAGATGGTGTTATTATGCCATGGGACATGCGATTACCGGCCTAAGGGTGTCGGAATCAATATTTGCGCACTGGGGCGCGGCTCGGCCACTGGGAGCTGAGGCAGCTTATTTGTCACTGAGCTCGGTTAAGCTGGCCAGAGTCAGTGAGTATTACACTGGGGGCGGCCCTAATGAGCCGAAGACAGTGTGTTAAATAGAGGGTGCGACTAAGGGCGCCAACCCTGAATGTTATTTGATGGATATGATAACTTACTGATTATACATGTGAATATTGTGTTATGGATATAGTTGGTTGACTGTCTGGATGACAACTGTTATCACTATTTGGATAAATGTTATGAAATATTGAATTCTTGGTTGAGCTTTGTGAAATATTTGATAAGTGTTGCTGATCTTGCTATGTTATTATGCTTTCTTGCTGGGCCTTGGCTCACGGGTGCTACGTGGTGCAGGTAAAGGCAAGGGTAGGCTGAATCGACCATGAGTTGGAGAGCTCTGGGGGCGAGGTGTACATCGTCAGCTGCTCGGCCGCCACGGTCGAGAAATTGTACAGGAACGGAAACCTAAAATGTATATTTTGCCATTAGAGTGGCTTGAACTATTTGTAATTTCTAGAATTTGTTGTAACTAAGACATCTAACCCCTATTTTGAGTCTCCAAGTATTAAACAGTCATTTTTAATGAAAATAGCCTGTTTGTGACCAAAATCTTTTTATTCCTACTCTGATAATGGTATAGAGTCTACACTTTGTTTGAATGACTTGATTAGCAAGTCTTGCACTATTTTAAACACACAGTGTAACGGTCTTGGTTATCCAGGGCGTTACATCGTATGTGTTCGAAAGCTGATATGTTCCTCATTAGGCGGATGCAAACTGATTTGATTATAGCCAAAGTACGCATCCATGAATGATATAATTTCATGCCCTGAAGTAGCATTGACCAGCTGGTCGATCCTTGGAAGTGGGAAACAATCTTTTGGGTAGGATTTATTAAGGTCTGTTAAATCCATGCAGGTCCTCCATTTACCATTTGGTTTAGGGACTAGTACGGGATTAGAGACCTAGGATGGATAAAACGCTACTCTGATGAATCAATTTTCCTTTAGCTTCTCGACCTTTTCTTTTAAGGCTTTAGATCTGTCTTTGTCGAGTAGTCTTCTTTTTTGTTAAGTCGGTGGGTGGATTTTGTCTATGTTAAGAACATGGTTGATAACTATAGGGTCAATCCCCAACATGTCTTTATGTGACCAGGCAAAGACTTCTTGGTTTTTCTTTAAAAACTCAACCAAATTTTCTTTGATCGTTGTTTCTAAGATTTTACCAACTTTCACAACTCTGGTTGGTTCTCTTTCTTCTAACTGGTTCTCCTTGAGATCCTCCATGAGTCTTATATCTTCTTCAAAATCCCCAAAGTGAGGATCTATGTCTTCATCCTCACTTTGGGCAACACCCTATTTGGTGACATATTCACCTGATTGGGCATGTGACTCGTTTATTACCACAACCTTCCTCCTCCTCTACTAGAACTGTTCGAAGGAATTTATTTGCTCCCCTATCCACACTTTATCGCTTTGGTAATCAGGAAGTTATAGCATTCTCTAGCTTCTCGTTGGTTTCCCAACACGCACTTGATTCCTGCATCTGTTGGAAACTTCATGGCTAGATGCCATATTGAAGTTACTGCTTGTAGCTTTACCAGGATAGGTCTCCCAATCACGTCATTATATGTAGACGGACAATCAACTACTATCAAAGTAGTGAGTAATGTCCTATTCACAGGTGCTATCCCTATGGTGACTGGGAGTCTGATTGGCTCTGTTGGTGCGAGTCCTTCACTGGAGAAACCATAGATGGTTTGGTTGCACGGTTATAAATCCTGTATTGATAGTTTCTTTCTTTCTACTGACGATTTATAGAGAATGTTCACTGAGCTTCCAGTATCTATCAACACTCGCTTCACCATCATGTTGGAAATTTGAACATCCATGACCAAGGGATTTGAATGGGGGAATTGGACATGTTGTGCATCCAACTCGGAGAAGATTATACTCCCTTCTTCTATTCAAGATTATTTGGGAGTTTGGTCCTCAAAATTTAGCATTTAAATTTCCTAAATTTAGCATTTCAATTTCCTGCTTGTGACGTAGGGTCCGGGCATATCTTTCTCTTGCCTTTCCACTGTCACTAGCTAAGTGTGGTCCACCACAGATAGTGAGTAGGGTGCCCGTAATTGAGGCTGGCTGTAGGGGAGGCGAGCATTGGTGTGTACGTGCCTGCTCATTGCCTCCATTAGCTCCTTATTGGGAATTGTCCCCTGCTCATATATATATCTCTTCAAATGTCCTTTTTCGTACAGGGAACTCAATCTCATCCTTCAGCTGGTGGCATTTGTTTGTATCATGGTTGTAATTTAATTTTTTTTTTTTGTGTTTCGCTTGGAAATGTCCTTCCTGATTGGGGCTGGTTGCCTGAAAGGGACAGTGTTATGGGAAGCCTGATACACTTCCGCTTGGCTGTCGACTAGGGTTGTATAGTTGGTAAACCTTGGCTTGTACCTATTCTTCTTAGGGCACTTATTATCAGACGTCATATGCTCAGTATTTTCCATTTTTTCCTCCATTTTTGTTATTATTATTGTTGGGTTTGCTAGACCAACTGATAGCCTTGGTCGATTCTGTAAGATCTTGGAATTTAAATCTAGATGCATGCTTCCTATTATTTTTCCAAACACATAATTGAAACATAGAATAACATGACATACATATGAACATCAAATTCATAAATTAACATAAACACAATGATGTAGAAACTTACAAATACGCAGCAGAATTGGAACAACTCCTTCCTTCAATCTCTCTAACCCTTGATTCCTTTCTAAAGCAGGGTATTATCAAGAGATTGAACTAGATCAGCAACACAGTCTTCGTCACCAAGCCTTTGATCAACCTAGAACTAGTGTGGGCTAGTTCTCAACACATGAGATAGAGATCTAGAAGAGAAGAAGAGATAGTGGCTAAGAAAAGATTAGAGTGTCTAGGTTTTCACTTACCCAATGAATCAACTGAGACTGACTTATGAAAACCCTAGATATCATATTCCTTATATAGACAACTTAATGGGCTTTATTTAAATTTAAATTTGAATAAATTAAAATAATAAACAAAAAGATAAAAGCCTTAGACTCCCACAAATGGACTTGGGCCCAAGCTCTTTGTTTTGAATTTAAATCTCAATTGGGCCTAAATTCAAAACCTTTTGTTTATTTTTTCAATTAATTAATTAATTAAATCCTTATTCAAATTAACTAATTATAGTTTGAAACTTGATTTAATATTATTTATTTATATTGATACCAATTTATCAATATTAATAAATTTACCCAAAGATTCTCTTTTATTCTATAAATCTCATATCTCTGTAAATTTTCCAAAATTGACATAGTCAACTTTAAAAATACTAATTGATAATTAAATCAATTAATTGAGACATTCTAGATAATTTACTGAAAGGTGATGCGGGGAGCATGGATCCATGAAATCAAGCTCCAATAAGTTTTCGTGAATTTATTTACAAATAATTTTCACTACCTTATTAATTCCACGTGACTCCACTATAAACTCGGAATTGAACTCTTGAATTCATAGAACGTATTTTCAAAACCATAAATGCATTATCCATTGTTATAACCATTACAGTTAGTCAATCCTCTATTGATGACTTACTAACAAGCTGGGTGAAAATTATCGTTTTACCCCTCATCAGTATTTTATCCTTAACTCCCACTAAGTTCCTTATAAGTAATATTTCTTTGAACTTAATCACAGAAATGGGATCTCAATCATTTAACCTTTTGAACAAAGCAATTAAGGAAATCAACTTTTCACTTCTCATACAGAAGTTATAGATTTCATATCTATGAATAATACTCCCACTCAATTACACTACTAAATCTCTAAGATGTAAGTATGGGCTAGACCGTAGGGTAAGCTGGTAACGAACAAGTCAAAAGATTTAAATAATATAATTAGCAGAATATTATCACTCATAATTAAGATTGACTTAACATATGGTCAATGTTGTGACATTGATTAGATTCGATAACAACAATAATTATTTATCAATCAGTAATCAATAGCAGTCCTAGTCCGATGTAACTAAATACATCCGATCTTATCTACTTGGTCGATGCCTTGGACAAGACATCACACCCTGAATGTGTAAGTAGATTGTATCATAGATTTCCTAATCATTGAAAATCCAATGCACTGATCTAATCTTAGGACTCGTTCTTTTGAACATATAATTACAACTATAATCCACTGTGACCTAGTCACTATAATTGTAACTATCCATATGTTCGAGGATTTATAAATGTTTGTATTATTTCAATAATCATGTAAAAAACAAGCAAGAAACACGGTTGTCAAACTAAATGATTTCTACTACTTTTATTGATAATATGAAATCATGCTACATGTCCAACATGGTTTTGTAATGGCATAAAAGCCAATAGACTCCCATTTTCCCTTTTAAAACAAATGGGACATTTTTCTCAAAACCATGCATTCTACATGCTTCAAAATTAATCTCTCTGCTTATATCTTCATAAAGGGATATGAAAGATTGCCTTCCAATGCTATCTTCATCACCTTCACATCACGCCTTCGCCACACATCCTCGATAATGTGGTGCTTTCTCTCTATATGCTTTGCTCTTCTGTAGCTTTGAGGTTCTTTCAAATTCGCTATTGTCTCATTACTGTCACTAAACAAAATGAGTGGTTTATCCATTTCTGGAATAACAGCAAGATCCATATAGAACTTCCTTAGCCAGACTATTTCCTTAGCTGCCATAGACGTAGCTATGTACTCAGCCTCCAAGGTGGATTCTGAAATGGAAGATAGCTTGTCGCTTCTCCGAATCACAGCTACTGAGATGGTAGAAAACCTATCGCTTCTCCAAATCATAGCTCCACCCCCAAGAGTAAACACGTTTTTCAGAACTAGACTTCATGTCATCAACATCAGTCTAAAATCTGAATCTGTGTAGCTTAACAAGTTCAAAGATCCACCTAAAAAGACTAACATATAGTCTCTAGTCCATCAAAGATACTGACCCTCTCTATTGTTCATTTTGAAAGTTTTACTGACACTTGCTCACCACTCCCACTGCATAGCAGATCTTCGGTCACAACATACAACATAGCATGCATTATATTTCTAATTACAAATGCATCAAGAATTTGTTACATCTTTTCTTTCTCTCGAGGAGTCTGTGGAGACTGCTGCTTAGAAAAATAAATTACATGTCAAGACACTAAACATCCTTTCTCGATATTTGTTATAGAGTAACGACCAAGCACCTCACTAAAGTAGGTCGCTTGAGTTAGAGCCAAAATTCAGTTATTTTTATCCTGATGTTCTGGATACCAAGAACATGACTTGCTACAACAAAATCTGGAATTTGTTTCCAGCCAATTCTTAATGTTTGATAATTTCTTGACATTGTTACCAATGAATAAGATATCATCTACATAAAGGATTAAGAACACCACAATGTCTTCGTACGCCCTGATTTTCCCACGGGCTGATTAGCAAGCTGAGCTGTGGCCTAATCATGATTATCTCGTGGACCTCCCCAAGACTAGAGCTTCCGTCATAAGGTCGTACCTCCTTAGCTCGATGCAACCCAAGGGTTCGACAAGATTGCCTAAGACTTGAGCCTGGACTCTGAAGGCCGAAGGTCGAGTGAAGTATCCAGCTCGTGGTATGAGTAGAATATGGAGGCTATGACCCTTTGTAAAGTCAACACACGCAAGGTAAACGTGCATGTATCAGACATCACGTGTCTGATATGCCCCTGACTTCTCGGAAATGCAGCAGGAACGTGCGTATTCAGACACCCACGACTGGGTTGGGCCGTGCGGCCCATTATCTCCTTACCTATTGATTTGAACACACTTATGTGTCAGGTTTAGGAATTAATCATGAATGTCACAGAGTTGACATGATAGGTAAGAAGGTCACGGGATGACCTTCTTACCAACTCCCAGGTGCCTTCTCCTATAAATATGGGGACCTTGGGAGTTGATAGGGGTTGGATGATCCCTTGTAAGAAATATCCTGTAATCATATACCCAGAATAGAGCAATAATATTGACTAGTGGAGTAGAAGGATTTTAACCTTTGAACCACTTAAAAACTGTGTCTCGAGTCACCCTGTCATTTCGCAGATCATATATCTGTTTCGGTTCATTATTAGCACTAATCCCTTTCTCTTCTTTTCTTAAATTACCTGTTGGTGAATAACCATGTCAACAGTCTTTTTCCCTAAGTTTGCAAACACAAGGGTCAACTACATTTTGTTCAAAAACTCAGGTCTTAATGTTTCCATTTAACCGTAAGTTCCAGGAGCGCGAAGCTTGTTTAAGTCCATAGATTGACCTACTTAGCTTGCCGAATTTCTTGCCAAACTACTTTAAATCCTTCTGATTGATCCATGTTAATGGCCTCATCAACATAGCCATTAAAAATGCTTCTTTGATGTCCATTTGTCTTATCTCTTAATCAAGAGTTGTGGCTATGGATAGAGTATACTATATGAATTTTAACATGGCTACCGGAGAAATTTTTTTCTTTAAGTCAACTTTCTCTCTCTGCCACGAGTCGAGCCTTAAATGTCTCGACCATTCCATCAGCTCCTCTCTTCTTCTTATAGATCCACTTGCACCCCATGGGCCTAAAGTCCAATGGCACATCTACAAGATCTCAGACAAATTAAGAGTACTTAGACTCTATTTCATGGTACTTGGCTACGAGTCAAAATTCCCTTTCAGACTCACCCATTGTCTGTTTAAAGGCCAACAAATCATTGTTACTTGTGTCCCAACAACCTTGTGGGTTTTAATATCCATATCATAGGTACCGGGTTCCGAGAAAACCTCCCACTATGACGAGGAATCGTAACTTTTTGAATTGGATTAGTGGTTTCTAAATCTACCATGTTTTCATTGACTTGCATCGGTGAGGATGGAACAATAGTTTATCATTTTTCCATCTAATACTATTTTGCTATGAGACTTGAAATTTGATTATGAAGTTGTTATCTAGTAGCATTTGTAGAGCCAAACACATTCTTGTCTACTGGACTATAAAATAGACCACCCTGAGTACCTTTAGAATAACCATCAAATAAGCAAACCTCAGTTTGTTGTTCTAGCTTTCCTACCTTTTTCCTCATAACATAAACAAGACACCCCCAAATTCCATAATGACGTAAACCAGGTTCACAACCATTTCATAATTCTAGTGGTGTCTTGGAGACATCTTTTGAGATGGCACAACATTTAAAAAATGTCACATGCGATCTAGGTAGTATGTATCCAGAAAAGATCTGGGTAAGAAATTAGTAGAATTGAATAGCTTATCTTAGAACACTCATGTTCATAAACGCGTGATTCACGCCGTTTAGCAACACCATTCTATTGCAGAGTCCTTGGGGCAGTTGCTTAAGATAATTCTCCAAGTTCAATTAAATGATATTGGTTCTGATTATCCAAATATCCTCCACCCCTATCAGATCGCAAGATCTTTAATGTTTTACCTAATTTGGTTTTAAAGCCATAGCAATGAATTCTTTGAACTTCTTAACAAATTCTCAGAATTCCTATGATTTAGGTACTTACATGAGTCTCTAGAGCAATCGTCGATGAAGGTGAAGAAGTACTCATAACCACCCCTCACTTGAACATTCATATGTCCCCAGACATTTGAACATACTAGCCTTAGTGGTTCTTTGGCCCTTTCTCCTATCATAGAGAATGGACGCTTCGTCATTCTTCCCTTGAGACTAGATTCACAAACAGGTAGGTCACACTAGGTGAGTTCCCTCAAAGGCCCAGGCTTTGTTAGTCTTTTAATCCTATCATAACAATATGACCAAAGCGAAAATGCCAAAGGTACGTCATTTCTAACGTTATTGATGTTTTGTCGTTTAAACGGTCATACATTTAGCTATCTTAAACAACTCATTATTTAGAACAAAGGGTTCGTTTAGTTGCAATAGGTATAGCTAGTTTTTCATACATCCACCCCGCAATTCACATCCATTTAAAGAAATAGGATTTTATTACATGTGAAAGTAACTACAAATTGTTGTTGATGTAATAAGAAAAACTGAAATTAAAATTTATATTGAAAATGAAATAAAATAAACATTGTCTTAAAACAATATATTTATTTCCAAAATTCATTCAAGCTTATCCTTTTGCCTTGTTTGATACAAACAACCATTGATGGATTCCAAGCTTTGGCGTTTTATCCTTCATGACTTTCCCAATGCTAAAAAAGGTGTAAAAAAATACATGCATGTTTAGTAGATCTTGATTCAATGATCCAAAATCGAAGTATCATCCTCTAAAATCACATACATCCAAGAAAAATTTAATTATCTTGGGTTCCATATGCCTTGAGTACTGGGCAATCTTGTTCAAATTTTCAGTCTCCTTGCAGTTGGAAACACTCCCCTTTATTGTGTACTTATAATCAAGCCCTGATCCAAGATGCTTTGTAGCATTTGGTGCCTTGCCAGTGGACTTCTTGTTCTTTTGTATGAATTTCTTCCTCTCTTCCTCTTCGAAGAAGAAGCTTAAAGAAGCTTCTCCTTGAGCTTGTTTAGTAGTATTAGTATTATTTCCTTTGCTTTAACAACCATCAACAATCCTCTTTGAAGGATTTAGTGATTGTTGCATAGGAAAAATAGGAATATCTTTTATTATCACGAATTCCATGTTGTCCACAATCAACACCATGTTGATGTTGGACAAACATTTCGTGAGGTTCTCACCATAGAGTAACCTTTTAGAGATTAGAGAGAGTATGAAGTGGGAAGCCTAGAGCTATGATTATCAACTAAGTAGAAATTAACGCATTGCTTGACAAACATTTATTCATTAAATTTTTAGAAATAGCATAACATACAAAATGTTTTGAGATAAGCAAAATACTAAAACACTTATCTTCTATTTCTTAGGTACTTTAACTAGACATGAACCCATGTGTCCTAGTAGGCGAGAGCCACAAATATTCACTTAGTTAAATAGAGAAACATTTCAATTAATAAAATGTCAGGCTTTTATTAACTACCTATTCATCTGATCTAAGTAACGAAAACTCATGTGTCCCGGTAGGCGAGAGTCACAAATATTTCTTACTTTATGAGTTTGACCCACGATCTAAGTAACGAAAACTCATCCCTATGGTGACTATAGGAATTAAGTCTATAGAAGGTCCATCTATAACCATCTATCCTAAGAAATTTAACCATGTTAAGAAGTCCAGTGAACACCTTCCGTAGGGAGACGAAATCAAAGCGTCATGAGGCCCCACTGAACTCCAACCTTGTTAAATCAACGGTGGAGATCAAATTCAAATTTTTAAAACTCATTATTAAATATGTTAGTATTTTATTCTTTATGAAAAATATCAACTTAGGTTTGCGAGATTATTAAAATAATTAATAAACTAACTTAGGTTTGCAAAATTATAAAAATAATCAATAAACCAACTTAGGTTTGCCAAATTAATAGAAAAGTTAATAAACAATAGTTTATATTTTTTCCCATTAATTCTAAAAAAAACCCTTTGAAAATCAATCCAAAAATTATAATTAATTTGTTTCTAATAAATTATTAGGTCCAACTAAAAAGAATAACCTAATACAATCAAGTCCAACTTAGGTAAATGGACCTTAACAATTCGAGCTTGCATTGAGGAGAGCTGAGTTCAGTATGTCGGACCCACTACTAAGGCTCCTTGACTTCCACACAAAGCCCAAAAAGACAGGAATTTGAACCTTCATTTTATTAATTGTTATTCAATTGATTAAACCCATTCTAGTAATGTAAAGCAAATGGCCATTCACAAGTGGAACCACCCACAAGAGAGGAATTTAAATTTTACATGATCAATTGGGCCCAAATAAAACCTAACATTTTATGAAAGTTTTATTTGAGTTTTGCCACATTTTTCAAAACAAAAAAATGGCTCATCATTATACTTATATTTAAAGCCCAAATGCAAAAAATAACATAATAATGATGCTAGATATATTAATTTTCTTATTAATTAGATGGGCCTAACATGAAAACCTATATGACATGTTACACAACTTTATGCATCATTACATTAATCACCAAAATAAATAAATCAATTGCTAAAATAAATAAATCAATCAATGTCTAAAACAATTAATTGAGTTATCAAAATTAATTAATTACCATAAAGTTTTTCCCAATTGAAAACTTACCACATAATTAATTAAACATAAAATAAATTTAATTGCATTAAAGAAAATATCTCAAATTTTTAAAATTGGATACTTAGATATTTCTTTAGCACAACAAAAACAAAAAAATATCTTAACTAACTTTGATATTATATATATATATATAAACATATATATAGTTTTAATATATACGGTTTGTTTTAAAATAATATTTATATATATTATAAACCGTATAAAACAAACTTTTTAACATATTTATTTTTTTATTTTATTATTATATATATTTTTATACATAAACCCGCACTAGGGTTTATATAGATATATAAATATATATCATCCACAATTAAAAATGGCAGCCGCCAACTACAAAAAAAAATTGTGCAATTTTTCAATTAGAATTTTACCAAGCACCAATTAAGATCTCAAAATGCATGAAAAATATGACAACTTAAACTAGCAACATGACACATAAACATTCAAAACATTCATATCAAATTTCATGTACCATCCAATTAAACTTTTAAAATTAAACATGTCAACAATCACATATAAACATGCATTCTCAACATCTCGATTTAGGAAACCTAGGCTCTGATACCAATTGTAAGATATTGGAATTTAAATCTAGATGCATGCTTCCTATTATTTTTCCAAACACATAATTGAAACATAGAATAACATGACATACATATGAACATCAAATTCATAAATGAACATAAACACAAAGATGTAGAAACTTACGAATACGCAGCGGAACTGGAACAACTCCTTCCTTCAATCTCTCTAACCCTTGATTCCTTTCTGTAGCAGAGTATTATCAAGAGATTGAACTAGATTAGCAACACAGTCTTCCTCACCAAGCCTTTGATCAACCTAGAACTAGTGTTGGCTGGTTCTCAACACATGAGATAAAGATATAGAAGAGAAGAAAAGATAGTGGCTAAGAAAAGATTAGAGTGTCTAGGTCTTTACTTACCCAATGAATCAACTGAGATTGACTTATGAAAACCCTAGATATCATATTCCTTATATAGACAACTTAATGGGTTTATTTAAATTTAAATTTAAATTTGAATTAATTAAAATAATAATAAAAAAAAGATAAAAGCCTTGGGCTCCCACAAATGGACTTGGGCCCAATCTCTTTATTTTGAATTCAAATCTCAATTGAGCCTAAATTCAAAACCTTTTGTTTATTTTTTCAATTAATTAATTAAATCCTTATTCAAATTAACTAATTATAATTTGAAACTTGATTTAATATTATTTATTTATATTGATACCAATTTATCAATATTAATAAATTTACCCAAAGATTCTTTTTTATTCTATAAATTTCATATCTCGGTAAATTTTCCAAAATTGACCTAGTTAACTTTAAATATCCTAATTAATAATTAAATCAATTAAATGAGACATTCTAGATGATTTACTCAAAGGTGATGCGGGAACCATGGATCCATGAAATCAAACTCCAATAAGTTACCGTGAATTTATTTACGAATAATTTTCACTACCTTATTAATTCCACGTGACTCCATTATAAACTTGGAATTGAACTCTTGAATTCATAGAATGTATTTTCAAAACCATAAATACATTACCCATTGTTATAACCATTACAATTAGTTAATCCTCTATCGATGACTTACTAATGAGCTGGGTGAAAATTACCGTTTTACCCCTCATCAGTATTTTATCCTTAACTCCTACTAAGTTCTTTATAAATGATATTTCTTTGAACTTAATCACAGAAATGAGATCTCAATCATTTAACCTTTTGAACAAATCAATTAAGGAAATCATCTTTTCACTTCTCATACAGAAGTTATAGATTTCATATCTATGAATAATACTCCCACTCAATTACACTACTAAATCTCCAAGATGTAAGTATGGGCTAGACCATAGTGTAAGCTGGTAACGAACAAGTCAAAAGATTTAAATAATATAATTAGCAGAATATTATCACTCAGAATTAAGATTGACTTAACATATGGTCAACGTTGTGATATTGATTAGATTCGATAACAACGATACTTATTTATCAATCAATAATCAATATTGGTCCTAGTCCGATGTAAATAAATACGTCCGATCTTATCTACTTGGTCGATGCCTTGGACGATGCATCACACCCCGAATGTGTAAGTAGGTCATATTGTAGATTGCCTAATCAGTGAAAATCCAATGCACTGATCTAATCTTAGGACTCGTTCTTTTGAACATATAATTACAACTATAATCCACTGTGACCTAGTCACTATAATTGTAACTATCCATATGTTCGGGATTTTATAAATGTTTGTATTATTTCAATAATCATGTAATAAAACAAGCAAGAAACACAGTTGTCAAACTAAATGATTTCTACTACTTTTATTGATAATATGAAATCGTGCTACATGTCCGACATGGTTTTGTAAGGGCATAAAATCCAACAGATTCTTCTTTTTTGCCTTGGTTGGCCTTGGAGACTTTCCTTCATTGGCGATAGCCTCCTCCAACTTAATGTATTTGTCTGCTCGATCCAAGAATTCTTGAGTGGTTTTCACTCCATTTTTTCTTAAGCTGATCCAGAGTGGAGATTGGCACCACAACCTTGCAGTAATGGCCATCATCTTTCCCTCATCTTCAACTGATTTGGCTTGAGCGGATGCTCACATGAACCTCTGGATGTACTCGTTAAGGGATTCTCCTTCTTTTTGCCTCATATTGACCAATTGGTTGGCCTCTGTTGGATGTATCCGACCAACATAAAATTGTCCGTAAAATTCTTTTACGAACATTTCCCATGACACTATGCTGGCCGATGGAAATTTAAAGCACCACTCTTGAGTAGTATCAGACAAAGTAGCAGGAAAGATCTTGCATCGAGCATCTTCGGACACCTTCTAGATGTCCATCTGTATCTCAATTTTTTTCACATGGGATACGAGGTCTTTTTTTCCAATATAGGTGGGTAGCACTGGCATCTTAAAATTGCTTGGGATTTCGACCATGGCGATTCTATTGATGAAGGGGGTGCCCTTTATACGGTCGTAACCTATATGGGAAGTTTTATTGCCAAATAGCTGTTGTACTGCCTAGTTTAGAGTGTCTATTTGAGCCTGAATAACAACTGGTATAGCAGGGGTGGGAGCAACTGCCATAGGTGGGACATGATTGTCGTGTCTTTCTCTTCAGTCATTAAGTATATAACCTAAATCCTCGTCTCTTCGTTTATGCTTGCTAGCTCCTAGCTGATCAAAGACGTCAGGTTGCCCCCTGTGTTCTGGCTTGCTGGTCGATTGTCCATTGGAGGAGGGTTTTGCTGCATGAACCTTTACTGTTGTTGCCGACCAACATTCCTTCGATAATTACCAGAGTCCCCATCATTATAATTATGGTGGTATCTGAACTTCGACTTGTAGGTATGCGATATGCTATATGCACTGTCCCCCTCTCTTCTCCCCAACCCGTCTCGGTGGACAGAAGGAGGCCTGCGCTGGCTGTTGGGTCCCGAGACATTATTCTGTCGTGGTGAATCTGGACCACAGAGCCTAAGTCTGGCTGCCTCCTGCTTCCTGAGGGAACTTGTCCTCTACCATGTAAGATTTCTCATCTGTTGCGAGATGTCTAGGGCTTCTGGGACATGCTCGTCCCTATTTTTTTGGTGTTGCTGTATGCTACCTCAACCAACATGAGAGGGTTGATGCTGGTTGTTATTTCTATTAGGATTCTGAGGTTGTCTTTCCTACTGGGCAGCTTGGTGTTTTACCGGCTGTGAATTTATCGGGTTTTATGGGTTTGGAGGACATTGGTGATGCTCTGATCATGGGTTTTGAGGAGGATGAGGATTCGGTAGTGAGTCTTGCTGGGGGCTTTGTGCAGGTGGCAGTCTTCGAGCCAACTGAATGAACGCTTCTAAGGCCACCTTCGTGTCTCTCTATCGACGATCCATGTCTGCCTGTCTCTCGTTTAATTCTCGCTGCCGCCAGTCGAGCTCCTTCTATTACATCACCATTGTCTCAGCCATGCTTTCTTGTTAGCTTTTAAGGTGGCTAACTCTTCATGCAACATTACTAAGGCTGTTTGCAGGGTTCCAGTGTCCATCGGCTTCACTTCCTCTTCCAATTCCATCTATGGCTCCTCATCTGTCACGCCTGGTGGAGGAGGTAGATTTTGTGGATTCTTTGTAGTCTGTCCAGCTTGACCCGTCCTCCTAGTGTTCTTAGCCATTTGTTTTTCTTAATATCCTTGAGTTTAACTCTCAATGAAAGCAAAAAAATGTTGACCCTTGATTTGGTCAACGACATGGAGTCACAAAAATGATATGAAAAGTATGAGTTGAATCAAATATGACAAATGACACCAAGATTTTATAGTGGTTCAGCCCAGATGATTGGTAATGACCCACGTACACTTAGTGTTTTCATTAATGTAAAAGGCTCCAAAACCTTCGATCATTGAACTAGGGCTCACTGGGTTTCACAAGTCCTGAAGATTGATACAAAGGACGTGTATACAAACACCTTAGCCCTCTTTGAGTTCAAAATCTAATGCCTAAAATAAATAAATCCTATGAGTCCTATTTATTGGCTCATGGATGTACATATGGGCCATTGGCCATCCTTAACTTGCATTACAAGCATAGTAGTTTAAATAATACTTTACATTTAAATTAGCAAATATCCCTAAAATATCTAACTTATAACCGTATTGGAGCGTTTGTCTCGATCAAATGAACAACTCTGGTCACATGTTTTCGTCCATCTTCTTTCCTTGCTGGTCAGCATACCCCTTCGTCTATTAAGCTACAGAGTTTCTTCTAATAACCTGGTCGTAGGTTGACCAGTCCCTCATTAATAATTGGTCACGTGCTGTTCACATGCCTTTCTAACGCGCCACGTCATCATGCTAATATTTAGGGAAACAGTTCGTTTAATTAATATTTAAGACAATTATTTATCTCAAAATAAATATCAGTATTCAAAATTAATTTTATCTTAAAATATCAGTTTTAAATAAATAAATATCTTATTACAAATAAGATAATTATTAATTTCTCTTTATATTAATCCAAATATGATTAATATTTATTTTAATATATAGTTTTACAAAATAAAAACTATATAGTTAAATAATTAATTAGTTCATAATTAATCAATTGCCCATAACTATCACATAATTATTTCCTTGCCATGGAAAATTAATTCCTTTGCAATCAAGTCCTTCTCTCTACAAATATTTCTTTTGACATCCTTACCCTTGACAGTGTAGGACATAGGTGATCTGGGGACCATGGACCTATAATATGAAGCTCCAATAAATCAGATTATTAATTAAACTCTTTATTATAATAATATTTTTTATTAATTCCATGATTACTCCATTATAAATATGGAATTGCACTCTAAGTATTTATATAATTATATTTACAGAGTTTTCTCTTGTAGTCCATTTATATAATCAGTAAATGTAGTTCACTAGAGTTGGTTCGTTAATTAGAGTTGGTCAAGATTACTGTTTTTACCTTCTAATTACCTCTTGATTCTTAAGTACCATTAATTCACTAGAGAATAATTAATCTATAATCAAATTATAGATTTGAGCACAATAACTATTAAGTTCCAGAATTAGCCCTTAAGGGAACCAATATTCAATCTGTCAGGAAATTATGGATTCCATTATTATAAATCATGTTCCTAGCCATTCATGATATTGAATCTCGAAAAAAAAAGTCATTAGCCTCATTATACTAAGAAACCTTAAGGAGTGAATCAAAAGATCCAATAAACACAAACATGAGTTCATGAATACTCAGGATTTAGACTGATCTACATATGATCATCTATTATGATAAGAATTAAATCTTTATGTCAACTGGTATGTTTATAATAATTAATTCTCACTGGTCTTCTCATATATAATATCTATTATATACAATACCTTTACTAAGATGTCTACCCACATCAGTAATCTGAATCTAGATCACTTGCATTCTGTTTGCTTAGTAAACCGTACTAGTCACCATTCATTAAAGATTGCTTACTTTAATATGTTACGTACTATTTTATTCAATATATATGATCTTAATTCTTTCGTACTAATACAAGATCATATCCTCATAAATAAATATGGAATTTTCGCCAAATATAATAAAATTGTACTTTTATTTAATCTATAAAATGTTGTTGACGCGGTTTTTCGCCAACAGTGAATTAAGAAAATAACAAGGTTGATTAGTGCTTGATAATAAACTGAAATAAGAAATTAATTCTCAAAGACACATATCTTTTTACGTGGTTCAGTGGTTAAAATCCACCTAGTCCACGAGTCTATATTATTACTGTTTTCCTCTCTCTGTTTTGGCAGAGTTTCGGTATTACAGAATCATCGTCCCCTTCCCTGTCCAATATTCTCAGTATTTATAGAGAAATTCCTTGGACAAGTTTGGGTAACCGCGTGAGTCAATCACGAATTTACATATTTATTACATTTAATATAAAATATTCCCATTTATACTAGGATATGATCTGATCACGAAATAAATGGTCTCCTAATATCTGGGATATTATATATTATAGGCTAGCCATAAATGATCGTATAAAAATACTCGAGTCTTTGGGGATTCGTGGGTATGCAATATATTTGAGTTACCACAAGATGGATATATCTTTGAGCTCATACTATGGAGGCTGTATGAATATCATGGGCTCGCGCTTCGCAACCCATGCATCACTAGCTCGCATAATCACCATGAAAACTGAGTTGTCCACATGGATAATAAATGTTTTCCTTGGTTATTTCCCCCACATATTTATTTGCCAGTTGTACCCGAGCTGAGTGAAGGACTCATGCTGAAATTAGGGTACACATTTTCCCCCCAAGTCCTTGCTCGTGGCTCATGACGTCACCTTCTGACCTACACGGTAGGGACTTTTAGACTTCTGCTACATTAAACCATGCCTATCCACTACTCAAGTACTGGACACATGGTGCATCACAATTGGCGTCTGTTCGGGTTTCGAGGCTTACAATAATTGTCTTGTCACCTTTTTGCCGCCATTTTGTCTTTTGAAACATAGCCCTTGGATTTTGTACTGACCAAATCGGATAACTCAAATTAATTTATGACGTTTACATATAAATAGGGTGGGCAATTTCTACGGTTCACCACCTTTTATTTGAAATCTTTCTACATTTTCTCTTTTCTGCATTTTCAAACCCTTATTCTTTCTCAGAAAAACCCAAAAACCATCTGTTGCAAAAACCCTCAGAAACCCAGTTACTCAGTTACTCAGGAGTCTTCCAGGAACTCTCCCCTACAAAGTCTACTTCTTTTATCGAAGAACACACTGTAAGTCTTTTGGTTTTGAAGAAATTTTTCTTTTACTGATTTCTGTGTTTTTTTTATATCACGCTCATCCGCACTTCACCGTAGTCGATATTAGGTTGTTCTCTAAATGTTTTTGGCACATAGGATTCGACTTAGGTTTACTGAGTAGGTCTTAAAATATCTCTAGAACTATGATATTCATAAAATTGGGTAATTTCTAGGTAAATATGGGTAATTTATGGCGAATTTTAAGAAATACCCATTAAGAATATAGAAGATGAAAAGTTTTTAGGGTTCGAAACCAGGTTGCTTAGGGGACATGCTTCTTGGGTGGTTTTGCTCTAAACATCAGGGGTTCATTAGGAAACTGAGGTGCATAGCATAGGGTAGGTCGTGGAATCATGCAATGAGCTGAGACAAACTCAGCTCGTATATCAGAGACAACATTCCCCTTCGTACTTACGTGCCATAACCTTTACAAACTCTTACATCGCCTACCAAATAACTCATCATTCTTGTTCGTTAGGCGATTTGATGGCTCCCAAGAAGAATGCACCTGGCTCGTCTGCTCAATAAACGAACAAAGGGAAAAAGATCGCCTCAGAATCTCCCCTTCCTCACTTCGGCCTAGTGGTGGAGAGGGAAGTTGTGGTTGACCCCAACACTTTCTTTGAGGCAGAGAGAATCACTTCAAAGATTACGACCCAAGGAAGGGTCAACAAAAGTATGCTGAGCCATAACATCGAGGTCGCGACCAGAGTCCTTATTACCCGACCTCTGTTCGAAGGGGAACAGAGTTGTTCCCCTCTCCAGGATGACTTCGCAGCTTGGAGTGATGAACATTTGAAGGCAGGGGCCTTCCTTCCCTTGGACCAATATTTTGCCGACTTCCTAAATTATGTGAAGTTGGCAGCTTTTCAGCTTCCCCAAATTCTTACAAGCTTTTGGCGGGGTTGAAATACTTATTTTTGAAGCATGAGTGGGAGGTCCCCACTCCGGCAGATATACTATATTTTTTTTGCCTTAAAGCCAGCACGGAACAAACGGGGTGAGGTGATGGATTCTACTACCTCACCAGATTCCCAAACTCTGCCTTGGTCATCGAGCTCCTAAGCCACCCAAATGACTACAAAGATCAGTTCTTTATGTTGAACGGGTTCCGAAATTGTGAGCACCGATAGTTCAACCGTCCTCGTAAGTTTTTCTTTCTCTGATCTCAGCTCGTAAAATTTTTCTCTTTTCAAGACATTTTCATTGTGCATGTGCTAATTGAGTTTATTTTTTTGTGCAGACATATTTGCAAGGATGGGGAAGTCATTGACCCTCGAGGGTCAGTATGAAACATTTTCTAAGCTCCCACCCAGCAAGAAGGATTACTGTCAGCTCGTGAAGTATGTCATAACCTTGGTGTGTAATTTGATTAGCCCAGGCCAGATGTTGGCCTTAAGGAGGACCCAGGCTACTCTTCCGGTAATCCACGTGCTCTCGCCTTCTCAAGAAGTGGACACACCGACCACCGAAGGCGAGGAGCAGGAAGAGGACGAGGTGCCTCTTGTGCGGAAGAGGTGGATTCCCCAAGTTGATCTGGAACCTAATTTAGAACGAGCTACATCGGGGGCAGCAACCGGCCCATCCGGCCAAGCTAACCCATACACCTATAAGGCATTAGACAGGACTATTGCCGATTTTAGGTTAGTTAGATTTAACCCCAATCAGTTCGTCCACCCCATCCTAACAATCCAGACCGTAATGTCACCCTGCTCTAATGTGTGGACCACTTAGTGTTGCATCATGACAACAACTAACCTAAGGGCACCATTGTTGTAGATAACACCTTAAATTTTAGGTCCGCCATCTTTGAGGAGTATGGGACCAATCGTAGGAGCTGGCCTTCCCTACTCCAGGGCGCCTTCGACCTAAGATTTAGGCAGTAGGTAGACGAGTCTAGCCCCGAGGTAGAACCTGAGCCCGAACCTCCTAGGGTTTAAGAAATATTAGACTTATATTCTCCTTCTCCTTCAGTAGTCCCAAGGCCAGACGTCGTGATAATAGACCCCTCCCCCAGCTCGGAGGGTAGGATCTTTATTTATTTTCTTTGCATATGATTTTTACTTTACTTGTGAACTAATCCCATTTTTGTTCTTTTCAGACGATGAGATGGAATAGCCCAGAGCTCCTAACCTCCGTACGACTTTCTAGGGCGGGAAATCTGGCTCGGGCCCTATCGTGAAGAGGCCTCGATTTACAAAGAAGGCTCCCTTGGCAAGGGGAAATGTCTCAAAATCCCCTGCTAGGGGGAAAACCATGAGCTTGACAACTTCGGTGTCTTCCATTACCCAGAAGAGGATCACTCCTCCTCCACATCCACCTTCACCTCGGTTCACGCCTTCTCGAGATCAGGTAATACAAGTTGATCCCCCAGCTCCTCCTGCCCCAGCTGCTACGGTTCGCATACCAGTTGATCCTCAGGATCTATAGAAAATCCCCAAAGCCTTTTGGGGAATCCTCTACGAGACGGTGAGCCACATGGTGGGGCACGCTTACAGAGCCAGCTCGAGGGACTTGAGGATGATCGAGGAGCGGAGCTCGGAGAATGTCCTCGAGTTAGCCTTAGGGATGACCCTCACAGTAAGTTATCATTCCTTGGGGACATTTTTCTCTTTATCTTGTCAAAGGATACATCTAACTTGTCTTGTTATTTTGCAGTCTGCCCTGGCTCAACACTGCAGCATAGCCTAGGCTAGGGCCAGAAACGATGAGCTCCAAGCCAAGATCAATGCTTCCAAGACCGCCCTGACCGCTGCTCAAGAAGGTGAGCAGGCTGCTCAAAAGGGTGAGTACAGTGCCAAGTTCGCCCTCGCCTCGTCTCAGGAAAGAGAGCAGGCTGCAAAAATCACCTTGGCTACTCTTTAGGTCCAAACTACTTAGCTCCAAGCTGAGGCTGATGAAGCCAAGGCAGAGCTACTCGAGGTCGAGGCTACAGTCAAAGAAGAAAAGGCGGCCTCACTGTCCTCACTGGAAGATATGTTGTACCATTGCTAGGCTTTTAACCAAGATGGCAACTTTTTCTTCATGGTTCCCGCACTGTGGGAACCGTACCTTGAGAAATTCAAGGCTCGAATCCTATTAGAACCGTCAGAAATGGGGGATGCTTCTAAAACGAGCGAGCAAGAAGGCGAGGAGGTGACGTCCTTAGAGCATCCTGGAGGGGCTCCATGACAATCTTTTTTGTTTTTTATATTTGTTTGTAAGCGATTTCCCTTGGTCTTAGTTCGAGGTTTTTCTCCTCGGGACAAATTTAGTTTCAATTTATATATCTAATTTTTAATCTATTTGTCTTTCCTTGATTATCTCTCATGTTTATGACTTCTTAGACTTGTACATTTGAGATTTTAGGAATCAGTCTTTAGATTGGGATAGATATTTTAAGCTTAGTATATCCAAACTTAATGTGTTGATTTATATCATACTTATTAAGAATCAGACCTTGGACCCGTTTATATCCAGGATTTTAAATATTTTAAACTTAGTTCGTGTTAGGTTCATTGCCAACTCGAGTTTTTTTTTTAAAAACCATTGGTTTTAACAATTTTCCCCAACTTTCAAAGTTTTGTACCTGGTTGCATCCAGGGTTTTAAATGATCAAAATTGAGTTTATGCTAGGTCTATTGACATCTCGAGCTCTTAAAAAAGCCATCGAATATCCAATTTTCCTAAATTCTAAGTTTTGGGACCTGGTTGTATCTAGGGTTTTAAATGATTTAAACTTAGTTAGTGCTAGGTTTATTGACATCTCGAGCTCTTAAAAAGCTGTTGAATAATCAATTTTCCAAGCTTCTAAGTTTCTAACCTGGTTGTATCCAGGATAGTTTTGTACCTGGTTGTATCCAAGATTTTAAGTAATTTAAACTCATCCAGCAACCTTATTTTAATCCACTTCGGGTTATATGCCCCCCAAGTAACCAAAATGTAGAGACTTTCTTGGTTGCTTTTAAAAACATCAATACACGAGCTGATAAGGAAAAATTATAAAGAAAAACTATTTAAAACCACATAAAAGCCTTACACGGATGATTGTACTACTGATAATACTTTTTTAGGTGCATGTTGTTCCGGGTCCGTGGGACTGTTTCTCCACTAGGCCGAGCTAACTTGAAAGTTCCTTCACGCAAAACTTCCATGATCTGATATGGTCCTTCCCAGTTCGGGCCTAAAACATCATCCTTGGGATCCTTGCTTGCCAAAAAGATCCTTTGGAGAACCAGATCGTCCAATCCAAAACTACGTCTCTTGACCTTAGAATTAAAGTAACGAGTGATTTTCTGTTGATAATGGGCGAGCTGTAACTATGAATCCTCTCGATCTCATCAACCGAGTCAAGTGATGCGTTAAGTAATTCATCATTCCATTCCTGGCTGAATGTCTTTTGCTTGTGAGTAGCCACCCAAGCTTCCACTGGAAGGACGACCTCACTTCCAAAAGTTAAGGAGAAAAGAGTGTCTTGTGGAGGTCCTGTGGGAAGTTCGGTATGCCCCAAGTACTTGCGAGAGCTGCTCAGGCTAGATTCCTTTGGCCTCATCTAACCTTTTTTTAAGGCTCGCCTTTAGAGTCTTATTCACAGCCTCGACCTGCCCATTGGCATGTGGATACACTACTGAGGAGAAACTCTTAATAATGCCATATTTTTCACAGAAGTTAGTGAAGAGATCACTGTCGAACTGGGTCCCATTATCCGACACGATATTTTTAGGAAGTCCAAACCGACATACAATATTTTCACCACAAAGTCCAGGACCCTATTTGAAGTGATGGTTGCCAAAGGCTCGGCCTCTACCCGCTTCGTGAAATAGTTGATTGCCTCCACCACGTAACAAACTCCTCCCTTTCCCACAGGTAAGGATCCTATTAGGTCAATTCCCCAGACTACAAATGGCCACGGGGATGAGATCATAGTTAGCTCGACTGGAGAAGCTCGGGAAACTGTGGCGAATCGTTGGCATTTGTCGCACTTTTGGACATACGAGATGGAATATTTCGTTAAAGTGGGCCAAAAATAGCACTGCCTCAGTATTTTCAGTGCTAGGTTTTGCCCCCAGCATGATCTCCACAAAATCCTTCATGCACTTCTTATAGAATGGTTTTAGCCTCTTCAGGCAGAACACACCGTACGAGGGGAAATCAATGACCACATCGGTATAATGTCCCATCCACTATCACATATGTAATGCCCCAAATTTCCTAATAAGATTCAGGACCTTGATTAGGAGGCCGGGAGGGCCATAATTGATTTATTATGCCATTTAATGATAATATGCATGTTTAGGTGTATTAAATATGCATGTGAACCCATTTGTGATTAATTGGGTGATTTTCATATTTTGGCCATTTCGGGCATTTTTGGCATATATGTGTGAAATGGGCGTGGTGCTTTGTTATTATTTGGTTATGCCAGTGTAACCCAGCACAAGACGATCCTAGGAGGTAAGCTAGTGGGAAAGTCACAATGAGATTTAAGCTTGACTTGGAGTAAGTCAAGGGGTATTAAGAGCATTATCGGGTTATTGGGTAATGGGAATTAATATTTGGTGATAAATTGGGAGTTAGTAAGACCAGGGGGAAATTCTGGAAGTTTTGACTATAATGTCCCCGGGGGTGTTTTCGGGACCCCGAGCATTAGGTTTTATTGGAAGCTACTTAAGCTTGAAGTAACCTTTTAAGAAAATAAAAAGAACGTCTCTCTCCCTAAAAGTTCCCTTTTCGTCTCCCGATCGCGTTTTCAAAGATAACTTAAGTTCTAGGACTCGAAATCAAGCGAGGATCGAGGCATAGCAATCCTAAGGAGAATTAGAAGCTTATTAGCCGGAGGATTTAGTTGGAAACAACTCAATTGGAGGTAATTCAAGTTTAAGTTTTAAGTTTTTAAAAGTTTTTAAGCTTGAATTGGACTTTGTGAATCGTTGAGTTTTTAGTTCGCTTGAGCCTCAGGTTTTGGTGGTTTTGGACAATTGGGGAGTTTGGGAACTTTGATCTGATGATTGGGAATGTTTAGACATGTTTTTGGGGGGTTTTAAAAGGTTAAAAACGAAGAAAAATGGCTGCCCCGAAGTTGGGTCGCGACCCTTGCTCGATGAAGCTGGTGCAGGAATTTGTTCCTGCTGGGCGCCGCGACCCTATGCATTGGGCACCGCAGCCCTTGCTTCAGAGTTGGCTGGGGGCCGCGGCTCAAGGTTCTAGGGCCGTGGCTCAGGTAGGCTTTTGAGCCCATTTGGGTGTTTTGACCCCGAGAACATGGTTTTAGGCCTCGAGATCATTCCTACTACCCGGATTAGTGAGGATTGATGTCTTGGAGGCTAAGTTTTGGTTCAAGGATTGGTTTTAGAACTTGAACTCATTGGATCACCATTTGTGGTTGTGACTAGGTTATCACTAGAGGCTTAGAATCAGGATCGTGCTTTTGGCTCATTTGTTGGTAACCTGTGCTTGGACACAAGGTAAGAAAAATGCACCCCATGTGTGACATGCATTGCTATTTATGATGCATGTTGGATGTTTAAATGTAAACATTGATAGCATAGTGAATGCTTGGAAAATTTTCCCATTTGCATATGATTATTGTTGAGGCATGCTGGATGATTAAATGTGATGCATGAGATGCACGAGAAACATGTGATTAGGGCATGCCATGAATGATGAATATGAGATTGGTCAGAGCTTGAGTGTCTGTGTTTGTGCTTGATCAATATTATGCTCACAACTGTTAGGTAAGCATGCTGAATGTTCTACTCTTGGATGAATGACATATTGATAGCATTGCTTACTTGTGCATGGCTCTGACTAACTAGTTAGATTTGGCAAAGGTGTTAGTATCAACTGTGAAGTTGTGACTCACTAGTCAAGTTCGGCAGTGGTACTGGGCACTGGTCACATTGTGCTGACACACTAGTCAGGACGGCCTTAGCGTGTTTAACGCAAGCCATGTAGATTAGACCTAATCGACCTTCTGCATTGAATGACTCAAAGAGCATTAATGAAGGACTGACCTCAAGTTCGATGAATATAAACAAGTGCTTATTTAGCCAAAGGCTAGTCATTTAGAGCCAGGGCTAGCGAGCCCCGTGACTGTTAGGTCACATGGCTATGGGCACCGGCCCTCAGTGACATGCTTTTCAGTCACTCATTTGATAAGAGCCATTGCAGGAAAGCCTAGGTAACGGTGTCGTTACACGGCTATGGGCACTGGGCCCCTAGTGACTTGTTTGTCGGTCACTCAGTATGGTTTAACAGGACCTCAAAGTGATATTCACTCATCTGATCAGAGCTATGAGCTCTGTATGATCATTTTGATCATCATATACATGGCTTTGGGCACTGAGGCCCTAGTGACTTGCTTGTTGGTCACTTAGCATGGTTTACCAGAACCTCAAGTGTTGAGACACTCATTTGATTAGGATTGACTTGATGGTCATCCAATCAGAAGGGCAGGATTTCTTATCTGAGCCCCTAGTGAATTGTTTGGCAGTCACTCAGCATGGTTTACCAGAACCTCAAGTGTTGCGACACTCATATGATTAGGATGGACTTGATAGTCCTCCAATCAGAAGGGCAGGATCTCTTATCCTGGATACCCCAGCCTTGTTTGAATTCATTTGCATGCTCGAATAAAGCTATGATTGCTAGGCATGCCAGATATGATTTGATATCATGATATGACTGTTCATGAGCATATGAGTTTTCTTGCTGGGCTTCGGCTCACGGGTGCTTTGTGGTGCAGGTAAAGGCAAAAGGAAGCTGGACCATCCTTGAGTTGGAGAGCTTAGGTGATGACGTGTACATATGCGGCTGCTCGACCAATACTTGGGTGAGTTTTGAAAGAGGAACTAGGGTTAAACCCTGTTTTGCTGCTTAGAACGGCCTGTTGTAAATATTTTCTTGTAATAGACTCTAAAATTATATTTTTGGGATCCCAATGTATATAGTAAATGTTCTAATGAAACTTTATATCTTAACCAAAATTTTGAACCCCTAAATCGCTAATCATACTTAGTTACATGTTATGGCCAAACGACTCGATCAACGAGTTTAGTACCGTTTGCAATGTGCACTGTAACGGTCCCTGGAGTTGGGGTGTTACAACATACCTCGGGGCTTGATAGAGTAACTTTCTTGCATCCTTTCTCTCCTCAGGTAACCTTCCCGTTGTGAGGTATTCAATTATGGGGGTCATCCAGGTCAGTCTTGTGTCGATCATCTCGACCTCTACCATTTTCTCTGCCACGCTCGGATTCTCCAAGAACTCTACTGGCACTACATTTAAGGTCTCTGCTTCCCTAGTAGTGGAAAGTCGTGCCAAGGCATCTGCATTGGAATTCTGCTTGTGGGGTATTTGTTTGACTGTACTGTACTCGAATTCGGATAGCTCTCCCTTCACTTTAGATAGGTAAGTTGCCATCCTGGTGCCTCGAGCTTGATGCTCTCCCAACACCTGATGAACCACGAGCTAAGAATCACTATAGCACTGGACGACCTTTTCTTTCAGCTCCTTTGCTACTCTAAGTCCGGCTAGCAAGGCCTCATATTCGGCTTATTTGTTGGAAGCTTCGAATTTGAATCTCAGAGATGTATGGAATTGATGCCCTTCTGGAGATATTAATATGATCCCAGCTCCGGATCCGTTCTCATTCGATGACCCATCTACAAATATTTTCCACAACTCCTGCATCAGTTCCTTCAAAAGCTCCTCTAGAAATTTGGTGCATTTAGCCACAAAATCAGCAAGGGCCTACCTTTTTATTGAAGTCCATGGTACGTAAAGTATCTAGAATTGGCTGAGTTCAATCACCCATTTTAAAAGACGTCCCGACGTTTCAGGTTTTTGCAGTACCTGCCTTAAAGGTTGGTCGGTCATGACGTGGATTGAATGGGACTGGAAATATGGTCTGAGTTTCCTGGAAGCCAATATTAGACAGAATGCCATCTTTTCTATCAATGGATATCATGATTCAGATCTGAGAAGTCTCTTGCTTATATAATACACCGGTTTTTGCGCACGGTCTTCTTCTCTAACTAACACGACATTGACTGCACTTTCTGTCACAGCCAAATAAAGGAACCGACGTTCTCTAGACATAGGCTTAGACAATAATGGGGGCTCGGCTAAGTGAACTTTTAGGTCGAGGAATGCCTGCTCACACTCCTCAGTCCATTCGAATTTCTTGTTTCCTCTGAGCAAGTTGTAGAACGGCAAGCACTTGTCAATGGATTTTGAAATAAAACGGTTCAGGGTTGCCACTTTTCCAGTCAGACTCTGAACCTCTTTACGTGACCTAGGTGAGGGCATTTCCAACAATGATATGATTTTATCAAGGTTCACCTCTATCCCCCTTGTATTGACTATGAATCCAAGAAATTTTCCCGATGCCACTCCGAAAGTACACTTCTGAGGAATCAGTCTAATATTATACCTCCTCAAGATCTCAAAACATTCATTTAGATTGGATACATGGTTATCGGCAGTCTTGGATTTGACTAGCATATCGTCGACATACACTTCCATATTTTTCCCAATCTAACCAATAAACATTTTGTTGACTAACCGTTGGTAGGTAGCTCCGGCATTTTTCAGCCCAAAGGGCATAAACTTATAACAATATACATTAGTTGGAGTCATGAAGCTAGTATGCTCTTGGTCTACAGGATTCATCACGATCTGGTTATATCCAGAATACGCATCCATGAAATACATGAGCTCGTGTCCCACGGTGGCATCTACCAACTGATCAATCCTTGGTAGTGGAAAGCAATCTTTAGGGCAAGCTTTGTTCAGGTCGGAGAAATTGATGTAGGTCCTCCCCTTTCCATTTGGCTTCAAGACTAGTACAGGATTCGTGACCCAGATCAGGTATTTTGCCTCACGAATAAACCCACACTTCAATAGCCGAGCTACTTCTTCCTCCACTGCTTCAGCTCGGACTGTCCCCAAACGTCTCTGTTTTTGAGATTTTGCAGGCACGCTTTTGTCCAAGTTTAGAGTGTGCATGATCACACTCGGGCTTATTCCCACCATGTCTTCATGTGACCAGGCGAAAACATCTAGATTCCCTTGTAAAAATTTAACCAGCTCATTTTTCCTTTCATCATCAAGATTTTTCCCAATCTTTATAACTCTTGAAGCGTCTTTGGGATCTATGTTTACTTCCTCGAGCTCCTCAATAGCTTGGAGCTCTGATCTATCCTCGCCCATTCATGGGTCATTATCATCACTTGGGGCGACATCACTATCCTTTGTTTCTTGAGGTTCTTCTGTCCTGCAAGCAACTTCCACTTCCTGGGACTCCTCACCTCCGTCACTTATGGCCATTGCTTGCTGCTCGGGTTGTGATTTTCCCTTCATAGAAATGCTATAGCATTTCCTAGCAGCAAGCTGATCACCTCTAACGGGGCATATTACCACAAATGAGGGGAATTTGACTGCTAGGTGGCGGATAGAGGTTATAGCTTCAAATGCCATCAACGCAAGTCGGCCCAGAATCGCATTGTACGTGGCTAGATGATCGATGACCATCAACTCAAGCAGCTTGGAGACAATTCGTGGACCTTCACCTAATATTACCACTAATTCGATCATTCTGATGGCTGTCAATCCTTCACCAGAAAACCCATATAGAATCATTGAGGTTGCCTTTAGCTCAGTTACAGACAATCTCATTTTTTCTAAGGTGGACCTAAAAAGTAGATTCACTGAACTCCCATTGTCTCCTAGTGTCCTCTGAACTCTCTGATTGGCGAGCTGAACAGTTATGACCAGAGGATCATTATGTGGGAACTGGACATGACTGGCATCTTCCTCTGTAAAAATGATTGGTTGCTTCTCCAATCACTGTTACTTTGATAACCATTTTTTCGGGACAAACTCCATTCCGTTATGGGACTTCAGTCTCTTCTGGGCACCTCTGCTCATGCCTGCAAGATGAGGTCCTCCTGAAATGGTGGCTATATCTCCTCCTGTTATCGGAGGAGGATTGTCCTGATTTACCTGAGCTCCGACTTGATTCGTTGGAGCTTCAGGAGCTGACGAAGGGTTTTGTCCATCGGGCTAACTGGGAGTCGCTCGATTCCGGGCGTATTGGGCCGAAGGTCCCGCCCTGATGAGAGTCTCTATCTCATCCTTCAGCTATCAACAGTCATCAGTATTATGACCGATATCATTATGGAATCGACAAAACTTCAAAGGATCTCTCTTTGCTCTTTGGTTTTTTAACGGTTCTGGCTTCTTCCATGGAAGGCGAGTAGAATTAGCTAAGAAGATGCGTTCTCTTGTATCCGTGAGATCTGTATATGTTGCGTAGACCAGTTGAAATTTCTCCGTGGACTTGTTTTTCTTTGTTCCGCTCTGGTCGCCCTCACCATTTCCCTTCCTCTTATTATTTCCCCCTTGGTTATTCTGGGCAACGGTTTGAACCGTAGCTGCAACATATGTTACCGCTCCAACGAGCTGGACAGGGACCTGGCTAGTTCCTGTGACAGAAGCTCGCGTCTCTTCCATGTTAACCCATCTTTGAGCTCGTGTCAAGAATTCATCCATAGTACTAACTCCTTTCCTCCGTAACTCTTGCCACAGGTCGCCTCCAACAAGAATTCCCGTCCTCATTTCCATGAGCTTGGAGCTTTTATCGGCATCTCTGGCTCGCGCAGTGACATTGACAAACCTACTTAGATACGCTTTCAACGGTTCACCGGGCTGCTGCTTTACATTAGCCAATGAGTCAGCCTTAATTAGAGCTGCCTGGGAAGCCCTGAATGCTCTCTTAAAATCAGTGGCAAAACTCTTCCACGAGTTGATTGAATGCCTCTTGTATTGTTTGAACCACTGCCTGGCTGGACCAATCAGAGTCGAGGGGAATATAAGGCATCTTAGATTGGGTCCGATGTTGTGGGCCATCATTATGGTGTTGAACATCCCCAGGTGATCAAACGGATCCCCATCACCGTCAAATTTGGACAAATGTGGCATCCTGAAACCCATTGGATATGTGGCCGCCGCAATATTCGGGGCAAAAAGCTCGAGCTCATCCTCTGAGTCACACTCAACTTTCTCTTTCTCCGATAGAAGTTTCTTCATTAGCTCCTCCATCTGGGCCAACCTTTCGAGGGTTTGGTCCTTGGTCCCTAGGTTATTCTGGGGCTGTTCAATAGCTCCCATCCTATCATACGCGTTTTGCGGGTTGTTATCCCTCAAAGTTTGAGCTTGGTTTTGTGGGACATTCCTGTTATCACGTACTTTGGAAGGACCTCTCTCTTGACGAGTGTAACTGACTCCTTCATCCCGAGCTAAATTTCTTCTCTGCGAATTTAGGCGATCACGCAGATCAGGCTATGGATTATAATGAGGGCTTTGAGCTAAACTCAGATGGTTCCTTAGATCACCCTCGGACCTACTGGACGTACCACTTCGACAACTTTCCGTCCAATAACTTCCATTTGCGAAGCTCACAGCCCGCGGTTGAGGCCGAGGATCTGGATTTTCGGCATGAGTCCTTGGGAAATAGGTATGGGTAGATGTACGAGGATTTCTTCTGCTGTCTCCATAAGCAGGAATATCTCCTGTAGGATGAGGTGGCGTCAGATGTCTTATGGGTGACGGGGGATGCCTAACTGGCAATCTTTGTCCCATCAGGGCAAACGAAAATAACCCGCCTCTGTTCTGTCCCATCATTTCTAGCTCTCTGTGCCTGACGATCCAACCGTGACGCAAGAGGGTTGGCTGGAACATTTTGTCTCTGTGAACCTACTCCAGCCCCTCCTCATGGGTTGCCATGGGGTATTTCTAGGTGCGTGTGACGGTGGTACCAAACTTGGGGTCGCGGTTCTAACCGATCGACTGACATGCCGATGACCCCTAGGAGGGCCACTAGGTTGAGCATTTTGGTGATCTCGCGCTGTAGACATAGAACTTGGGGTGGCAGTTCTGATTGACCGACTTGGTTTGGATCGGTTAATCCTGTTGGACTTATGAGATCCACTTTGCCTCTTTTCGACATTAACGTCGGTTGCAAGAGGGGGTAACCAAACCAAAACTTCCTCAATTTTCCTGTTTGCCTTAGCAAGATGGCTTCTTAACTGCATATTTTCCAATTCAACTACAGTTAAGTAGTCTGGGTTTGGATTCAATGGAAATGATGCCGAACTCCCAGTATCACTGTGGCCCACCGGTTGCTTTCTCGGACGTTTCTGAACTTCAAGACCATCCTCGTTTGAAATAGTGGTATGAGAGGCCTCCTGCCCACCAAGCTGTTCTATCTCATTATCATGCATTGAGCGAGTGACCACCATGATGAGATTTGACTGGGATTTTTAAGAAAGCACTAATCTCACCTCTCAATGAAAGCACCAAACTGTTGACGCGATTTTTCGCCAACAGTGAATTAAGAAAATAACAAGGTTGATTAGTGCTTGATAATAAACCGAAATAAGAAATTAACTCTCAAAGACACAGATCTTTTTACGTGGTTCAGTAGTTAAAATCCACCTAGTCCACAAGTTTATATTATTACTGTTTTCCTCTCTCTATTTTGGCAGAGTTTTGGTATTACAGAATCATCGTCCCCTTCCCTGTCCAATATTCTCAGTATTTATAGAGAAATTCCTTGGACAGGTTTGGGTAATCGCGTGAGTTAATCACATATTTACATATTTATTACATTTAATATATAATATTCCCATTTATACTAGGATATGATCTGATCATGAAATAAATGCTCTCCTAATATCTGGGACATTAAATATTACAGGTTAGCCATAAATGATCGTATAAAAATACCCGAGTCTTTGGGGATTCGTGGGTATGCAATATATTTGAGTTACCACAGGATGGATATATCTCTGAGCTCGTATTATGGAGGCCGTATGAATATCACGAGCTCGTGCTTCACAACCTATGCATCACTAGCTCGCATAATCATCGTGAAAACTTAGCTTTCCACGTGGATAATAAATGGATTCCTTGGTTATTTCCCCCGCATATTTATTTGCCAGCTGTACCCGAGTTTAGTGAAGGACTCGTGCTGAAATTAGGGTACACAAATGTCTTTACATGCTTTTAGGGCATTAATCCTAACAATCTCCCACTTGCCCTCAAAGCAAGTGAGGCATCTCCCTTAATCCCATGTTGCATATATGACCCATAAACGACTTTGCATGAAGTGTCTTGGTAAATGAGTCTGCCAGGTTCTGTTCCAACGATATCTTCATAATAGTCACATCACCTTGGTGCACAATCTCTCAAACCAGTTTATATTTCATTTCTATATACTTTCCTCTGTTGTGGCTTCTAGGTTCTTTGTAGTTAGCTACTGCTCAACTGTTGTCACAGTACATGATTAGTGGCTTATCCATATTTGGAACTAATTGCAAATCAGTGTAGAACTTCCTCAACCAAACCGCTTCCTTAGCTGCTTCACAAGCTGCTATATACTTAGCATCCAGGGTTGAATCTAGAATACTAGATTGTTTAATACTTCTCCAGACTACAACTCCTCCACCAAGAGTGAACACTGACCCAGACGTTGACTTACAAATGTCTTTGTCTGATTGCAAATCAGAATTAGTGTATCGAGTAGGCTTTAACTCACCCCTTGAATATACAAGCATATATTCTCTCGTTCTCCTAAGATACTCAAGAATGTGCTTTACTGCAATCAAGTGTTCCAAACCAAGATTTGATTGATAACAATCATAATCCCTACTGCATAGCATATGTCAGGCCTAGTACACAACATAGCATACATAAGACTCCCAACTACTGAAGCATGGGGATACTTTCTCATGTCATCTTTCTCTTGAGGTGTCTTTGGACATTGCTCTTTGGAAAGAGTAATTCCATGTCTGGTCACTAACCGAAATTTCTTGGAATTCTCCATAGAGAACCTTTCAAGCACCTTATCTATATAATGTGTATAATGTCTCTACATCGTTGCCAATGAGGAGAATGTCATCCATGTAAAGAACTAGGAAAACAACCACTTTTCCTTTGATATATTTATATACATATGCTTCGTTGACATTCTATTCGAAGCCGTATGTTTTAATTGTTTCATCAAAGGTGATAATCCAAGATCTAGATGATTGCTTTAATCCATAAATGGATTTCAACAACTTACACACCTTTTTTAACCTTCCCCATTCTTGATGAACCCTTCTGGTTGTACCATATAGATACTTTCATCAAGATAGCCACTAAGGAAGGCTATCTTGACATCCATCTGCCATATCTCATAATCATATGTGGCAGCTATGGATAAAGAGGATGCGAATGGATTTCAGCATGGCCACAGGAGAAAATGTTTCTTCATAATTAACACCTTATCTCTGAGTGTAACCTTTGGCTACTAGCCTTTCTTTGAAAGTCTCCACTTTCCCATCTACACCTCTTTTCTTCTTATAGATCCATTTACACCTAATGGGCCTGACATCTTCAGGTGGGTCTACAATTTCGCAGACATAATTGGAATACATAGATTCAATTTCTTGGTTAATGGCTTATTGCCATTTCTCTTTTTCAGGATCATCCATAGCCTCTTTGAAGGTTAATGGATCATCCTTGTCTGTATCAAAAACAAGGACATGTGCCTCATGTTTGTAGTGAACAAGTTGTCTCACAATCCTCTCACTACGACGTTGCATTGGGGTTTCCTATTCAGGAATAATGGTTTCCTTGGTTTTTCATTTATCATTCAATGATGATGATGGAATCTTATCAGCTGTGAGTTCCTCCAAAGCTACCTTGCTCTGAGGTTTATAGTTATTCATATAGTCATGTTCAAGGAAGGTCGCATTTGTTGAAACAAATACATTTTGGTCCTTGGGACTATAGAAGTAACTGCCTCTTTTTTTTGGAGCATAGCCCACGAAAATGCACACTTCAGACCTCGAATCAAGTTTCCCTAATTTATGTCTAAGAACATGAGCAGGACAACCCCAAATTCAGAAATGGTGGAAACTAGGTTTGTTTCCATTCCACAGTTCCAGTTGTGTTTTGCTTATGGTATTAGATGAGACCACATTGAAAATGTAAGTCACTGTTTGAAGTGCATATCCCCAGAATGAGAGAGGAAGTGAAGAGTAGCTTAACATAGACTTGACCATGTCCAAAAAGATTCTGTTTCTTCTTTCTGAAATACCATTTTTCTTTGGCGTTCCACGTGCTTTGATGTAATGACCCAACTAATTCTAAGACTTTGAACCATTAAAACTACTATACATAGTGTTATCCCAAAAATCAGAAGTGAATGACATGGCAGGAATTAATTGCACGTGGCTGACACCTGGAAAAACCTGTGTTCGACTATCGACCAGGAAGATACTCAGCATTATGCGATCGGTCTCTTCATACAACCAGTCTGGTCGTATGCACGTAACACACGGAGGAAATCTTAGGCAGTTATGATGGAATCCGAAATTATCTCCCATGATTTCCTGAGTATCCGATTATTTAGGAAATAATATCTGTAACAAATCAATGTAAATCTTCCCTTAGCTTATAAATAGAAGAAGAGGGCTCAGGGAAGGGGATCTTTCTTTTTCTTTTCTAACTTCTAAATCGCTTGAGATCAGAGTGATCATATCACTCATATTGTATTGTTCTGCAAAGGTTCATGAAACTTATTGAACCCTAGTTCTTTGATCACTCCTTTGAATCTCACATCAATAACAATCTAAGTGGACATAGGTTATTACCAGATCCTGCGGCCGAACCACTATAAAATATCGTGTTCTTATTCTTTTTGTCATTACGTTCTTTTTAACGCATTCATCCACGTCAAGCGTATTTTGACTCCGTGTCAGTTGCCCAAAATCAGGGTCAACATTATGGTGCTTTCATTGAGAGCTTGACATATCACTGTTGAGAAAACCAATGGCGAAAGCTGCAAGGAAAACTGGACAGGCGGCCGCCGCTGCACCATCAAACCCGCCTCCTCCTCCTCCTGCAAGCGTGGCTGAGGATGAGCCACATTTGGATTTTGAGGAGGAAGAAATGGATGGCGCGACGCTAAAAAGTACTCTGGGGGCATTGCATGAAGAGCTAGCCAATCTGAGGGCCAGCCAAGAAAGTGCTGCCGAAATCATGGCACGGCAGCATCAAGAAATTGAAAGGCAGCGCGTGGAGTTGAGCGAGAGGCAGGTGGAGATGGACCGTCGCCAGAGTGAAGCCATGGCAGCCCTTGAGGCAGCCTTGCAATTGGCTAGGAATCAGGCTGCACCTGCCTCACAGCCTGATCAGCCTGTGAATGGGCCACCGCACAGGGGTCCCAATCCTAGCCCGCCTATCCAACCCTCGAGCTCGCGAAGGCCCGAGCAGCCTCAGGTGCCTCATGACGATGTCCCATTGGACCCTGAGGCACAACCTCCATCCCAAGCTGGTCGCGGAAATCCCCCGCATCAGAGGCAGAATAGGACCGAGCATCAGCCTCATAGTCCTAGACGCCATAGGGGCGACGAGCCGAACCTTCCGAATAGATGATAGCATCCTCCTGGTAATAGGAGGAACTCAGAGTTGGGCTCTGCGGTCCGAGGTCCCCCACGGCATGATAATGCACGGGTACCTAACGACCAACGCAGGCCACCCTCTAACGCTCGGGACGTTTCAGCCCAGGAAGGAAATCGAGGAAACAGTCGATCCCGTCATAGCCAATCGCGATTCAGAGATGGCAATGGTTACGATGAGGCCGATTTCGGCAGAGGAAATGCCGGTCAGAGGAATGACGAAAGAGGTGGAAACAGAAATCAGCCACCTCAGGATGTCCAACCTGGCAGACGGGACGCTGGGGGGCAATCCAGGCTTCAATCGGCTCGAATTTAGCGAGCAGTGGAGAAGAGACGAGGACTTGAGAGATGTACTCAACGATCGCCGCGAGCGGCATGGCGAGAACATCCCCCTAGCAACAGAAGCCACATCGATTCCTATCGCTGTGCAAGCCCAGATAGATGCCCTCAACCAGGCGGTGCAACAGCTGGTCGGGGGAAGAACATCTCATATCGACCACGACAGGAGGAAAGCCACTCCTTTCGTCCAGAGGATAGCTATGGCAGAGACTCCTAGCAAGTTTAAAATGCCCACGCTTCTGAACTTTGATGGGTACGGTGACCCGGTATCTCACGTTAATAAGTTTGAGATACAAATGGACATTCAGAAAGTGTCCGAAGATGCTCGGTGCAGGATCTTCCCTGCAACACTTTCTGATGCCGCGCAGGAGTGGTTTTTTAAGTTCCCTCCTGCGAGCATAGTTTCCTGGGAGATGTTCGTAAGGGAGTTTTACGGACAGTTCTATGCAGGTCGTGTGCATCCGACTGAGGCAAACCAGCTGGTTGAAATTCGCCAGCAGGATGGAGAATCACTGAAAGACTACATCCAGCGCTTTATGCGAGCATCAGCTGGAGCAAAAACAGTGGGGGACGAAGGAAAAATGATGGCCATAACCGCGGGGGGCGCCGCACCCCTCTCTGGAAAAGCCTCCGGAAGGATGGGGTTAGAACTACCCAGGAATTCTTGGACCGGGCTGATCGTTACATCAAGCTTGAAGATGCCATAGCCGACGATGGAAAGCCTTCAGGCAAGGATAAGAAGGCTGCCGAGCCCGCCAAAGCCGCCAATGGGTCTAAACCTAATGGCAACGGCAAAGGCAACAGGAACGGTAACGGCAATGGCAAGAATGGTGGAAAACGGCCACACAATGAGCCTTCCACGTCTGACAATAAACGAGCCAAGGGTAACCGTTATGAACCTCGGTTCACTAACTACACTGCCCTTATTGAGTCTCAGGGAGAGGTTTATCAAGCCATGAGTTCCAGTGTGCCTTATAAGAAGCCTGCCCCCATTCGAAAGGATATTTCGAAAAGAGACACTACCAAGTTCTGTCGTTATCATAATGACTACGGACATGACACCAACGAATGCAACCAGCTGAAGGATGAAATCGAGTTCCTTATTAGACAAGGACACTTGAGAAGATACGTACGGGCCTAGGGAAATTCCCAACGAGAAGCTCCAGGTGGCAACGAGCAAGCGCCCACACGCCAACGCTCGCCACCTTTGCAGCCTGCCCCCGTGACTGGCACACTGTTAACCATTTGTGGAGGCTCGCACCTCGTGGGAAATAGCGGAAAGGCCAGGGAACGATACGCTCAGACTCTGCGCCACGACCAGGACATCGAGATGATGACTGTGGAGGACCGTGCGCCAAAAAAGGCTCGGTCAGAAGAGGGCAAAATAACCTTCTCTGATAGCGACGCCCAACATGTCCGGTTCCCACATTCCGATCCGCTGGTCGTGGATATCCAAATGTCCAACATGATGGTGAAGAGAGTGCTAGTCGATACAGGAAGTTCGGTGAATATCCTGTATAAGTCTTCGCTGGAATGCATGAAACTGTTCGTTAAGGACCTGGAGCCCTGCAACCAAACAATATACGGCTTCTCTGGTGAGGGACTCGCCCCCGCCGGATCAATCAAACTACCATTGACGACAGGTACAACGCTTGCTACCACAACATTACTCGCTACTTTTATAATAGTCGATTGCCCTTCTGCGTACAATGCCGTCATTGGGAGGCCCATACTGGTTGATCTACGGGCCGTCACCTCCATGTGGCACTTGGCCATGAAATTCCTGACAGACCCAAGGGTAGGACGCGTGTTGGGAAACCAGAGGGAGGCCAGAGAGTGCTATAACGCCTCAGTTACGAAGGCGAAAAAGGGAACATCGAAGAGCACTACCTCAGATAGGTTGCAAATGGCAATTGATACACAAGCCCAATCCGGTGATAAGGTCACCAAATAGGGTGTTGCCCAAAGTGAGGATAGAGATCTAGATCCTCGCTTTGGGGATTTTGAAGAGAACGCTGGACCCGTCGAGGACCTGGAAGAGGTCCAACTCGACGAAAAATACCCGACCAGAGTCGTGAAGGTCGGGAAAAACCTAGAACCAACCACGAAGCATACACTGGTGGAATTTTTGCGGAGGAACCAGGAAGTCTTTGCCTGGTCACAAAAAGACATGGCTGGGATAGACCTTTCAGTTATTAGCCATGTCCTGAATATAGACAAGACTTTTCCACCCGTGCAGCAAAAAAGAAGGCTGTTCGATAAAGATCGGTCGAGAGCCTTAAAAGAAGAAGTCGAAAGATTAAAGGAGAATGGGTTCATCAGGGTAGCGTATTATCCATCGTGGGTCTCCAATCCAGTGCTGGTTCCCAAGCCTAACGGCAAATGGCGAACCTGTGTGGATTTTACAGACCTCAATAAAGCCTGCCCAAAAGACTGCTTCCCACTCCCAAGAATCGACCAGTTGGTCGATGCTACTGCAGGACACGAGATCCTCTCATTCATGGATGCATATTCGGGCTACAATCAGATTAGCATGCATCCCCCTGACGAGGATCACACCAGCTTTCGAACCGATACGGGCTTACACTGTTATAAAGTAATGCCCTTCGGACTGAAAAATGCAGGTGCGACTTACCAGCGGCTAGTCAACCACATGTTTAAAGAGCTGATCGGAGTAAACATGGAGGTATACGTGGACGACATGCTGGTAAAGTCTAAAAAGGTAGAAGGACATGTGAAGGATTTACAAGAATGTTTCGATGTATTGAACAAATACCAGATGAAGTTAAATCCCCTCAAATGTTCCTTCGAAGTTGGATCAGGGAAGTTTTTGGGGTTCATTGTAAATTCAAGAGGAATCGAGGCTAACCCTGACAAGATAAAAGCCTTGATTGATATGAAATCGCCAGAAAGGATCAAAGATGTACAAAGTTTAACCGAGAGAATTGCAGCCCTAAGTAGATTCATTTTGAAATCAACAGACAAATGCGTCCCTTTTTTCAATCTACTTAGGGGCAATAAGAAATTTGAATGGACAGGAGACTGCGAGCAAGCCTTCTATGCCTTGAAAGCCCACATGGCACAGCCTCCCATTTTATCAAAGCCAATCGAAGGAGAAACTTTGTTCATTTACCTGGCGATCACTGAAGTTGCTACTAGTGCGGTACTAGTACGAGAGGAAGAAGGCGTACAAAAAGCAGTTTACTATGTAAGCAAGAGACTGATTGGAGCATAACTGAGATATCCGCCCATCGAAAGGCTAGCATGTTGCTTAATCCTGGCCTCAAGGAAGCTGCGCCTTTACTTCCAAGCCCATCCTATCATAGTTTTAATCGACCAGCCCCTTCGGCAAGTCCTCCAGAAAAGAGAAGCGGCTGGGCGCTTATTAAAATGGGCGGTCGAACTAGGGCAGTTCGATATCACATATTCACCGCGAGCAGCAGTAAAGGACAATTCTTGGCTGATCTTATTGCAGAGTTCACCGAACTCCCAGACAGCGAGCAGTGCGAGCAGCCTAGCGCGCCTGAGCCTCAAGATGAAACTCCTTCATGGAAGTTATTCATGGATGGGTCGTCCAACGAATCCCACGCATGAGCGGGAGTGATATTGATAACACCGGAAGGGCATCAATTTCACTGCGCCATTAGGTTCGACTTCACCGCGTCAAATAATGAAACCGAATACGAAGCACTCCTCGCTGGATTGAGAATGGCCAAAGACATGGGCATAAAGACGCTTGATATTTACAGTGATTCACAGCTGGTAGTGAACCAAGTTCTAGGGGAATATCAAGTGCGAGGCCTAAAAATGGTGGCCTACTTGAATAAAACAAAAGACCTGCTAGCCCAGTTCACAAAGTATACCCTCCAGCAAATACCGCGGGATCAGAATTCAAACGCAGATGCCTTAGCCAAACTCGCGAGCGCGAAAGATGCTGACACCTTGAACATTGTGCCAGTAGAAAGATTGAGTGAGCCAAGCATACGAGCAATTGAAGCCAGTATGGAAATTCGAATGGAGGATACATGGATGGCGCCTTACTTGGAGTATCTGAAAAAAGGTATACTACCAACAGATAGAAACAAGGCTAGAACTCTGCAAAGGCAAGCCGCTAGGTACATACTGGTCGATGGTGTTATGTACCGAAGAGGATATTCCATGCCACTACTCAGGTGCGTTACACCAGAAAAAGCTAAGGAACTAATGAAGGAGGTGCATGAAGGTTTCTGTGGAGATCACGCTGGGGGGCAGAGTTTGGCAAAAAAGATTCTAAGGCAAGGCTACTTTTGGCCAACTATGAACGAGGATTTGATGGAGTTTGTACGAAGATGCGATAAATGTCAAAGGTTCTCCAAAATTCCACGAGCAGCTCTGAATGAGTTGAAACAGATGTAGAGTCCATGGCCTTTTGCAGTATGGGGGATAGATTTGATTGGATCCTTGCCAACGGGAAAGGGTGGAGTGAAATACGCAGTTGTGGCAATTGACTACTTCACCAAATGGGCCGAAGCTGAACCACTCGCTACCATAACGACCAAAAAAGTTCTTGACTTCATCATCAAGAACATTGTTTGCCAGTATGGTTTGCCCCGAAAGATCGTTTCAGACAACGGAACCCAATTTGACAGCGACTTATTCACCGACTTCTGCGAAAGACACGGAGTTATTAAAAGCTTTTCTTCAGTTGCGCATCCCCAAGCAAACGGGCAGGTCGAGGCCGTGAATAAAACTCTTAAGGACACCCTGAAAAAGAGGCTTGAAGATGCTAAAGGAGCATGGCCAGAGCAGCTGCCTGAAGTCCTCTGGTCGTATAGAACGTCTCACCGAACAGCGACAGGTCATACCCCATTTTCCTTAGCTTACGGATATGAGGCTATGTTACATGTCGAGTTAGATCCCCCCTCACATCGACGCATAACAAACGACCAGGACCAGAACAGCCAACTGATGATGGAGTCCCTAGACTCAATTGACGAAATCTAAGAAAAAGCCCAACTCCGAGTCGCTGCGTATCAGCAAAAGGTCGCCCAGTACTTTAACTCGAAAGTAAAAGAAAGAAAATTCAATGTCGGTGACTTGGTGCTACGACGAGTTTTCTTGAATACCCGCGACCCCACTGCTGGAGTGCTCGGACCCAATTGGGAAGGATCGTACCAGATTGAAGAAGTCCTTCACCCGGGCACCTATAAACTTGCACGCCTAAACGGAGATCTCGTTCCACGCTATTGGAATGGAGAACACCTGCGCAAGTATTATCAATGAACAGTCCTTTTTAAAGGACTGGCTTGTATTAAATTTTACTTTTTATAAGTTTAGCAAAAAGGGTTAGCCACGTTGTATGGCTAATCGCTTATAAATGTAAGATCTTTTTTAATATCACTCGTAAAGGCATGTTTAGTCCATTTTTAATACGAGATTACAAGGGACTGTGCGCAGCCAGTCATTCTTGCCAACTTTTGTAAATTTATTTTTACAAGTATTTGTTCATTACGTGTGTTGTTTTGTTGTATTATAAATTTTGCAACGAGCAGTAATGTTCGCACAGGTCGTGGTCAAGGCAAGTGACCAAGGACCTAAAGCTCCTCGATCACTTGGGGGGCATATAAGGTACATCGATAGCAAAGCGTACCATGAGGTACGTAAACACATGAACAAAATAAGTGAAAGCATGCTTCGGTACTTAGAGCATTTTTCAAAAATATTTTGAAAAAAGCAAACCAAAGTATTATGCTAAGTTCGGTCATGCGAACAGGTATTATAATAAAAGATTATAATATCAAAGGCAAACGTTTACACCGTGAGCATTAGTGCTCGGATGTAAATATAGAATTAAAAGGAATAAAAACCTTTACACCGTGAGCAGTATTGCTCGGATGTAACTGTTCAAGCATAAGCAAAAGAGCTGCCCTCGTAGCAATAAAATAAAAAAGATTGTCTTTACAAAATGACCCGTGGGCCATAAAGCCGAAAAAATAAATATTAATTTTGCTGGGGGGCAGGAGGGTTTTCTGGATTAGGAGCGTTTTGATCAGCCGGAGGTTTAGCCACAGCAGCAGCAGCAGAAGTTTGGGCCTTGGCTTTCTCTTCTGCCTCCAGCCGAGCAGCACACTGTGCCATCAGCGTACTTTGCAACCGATCAGAGAGATAGCTAATGTCTGCTTCCCGATTGTGCTTCCAAAAGTCATAGAAGCAGAGGAAGGTGGCTTCCTTGTACTTCTTCAGAGTTTTAACTCTGTCCTCCTCGAGTTCGCGCACCCGTTCCTCAAGCTTCTTTACCTCATCCCTGCTGGCGGTCAGATCGAGTGTGAGCTGTTTACACTCTTGGGTGTTGAGCATGCAGTTCTCCTTCCATTTGTGCCGCTCGTCGATGGCTTTATTCTGGGCCGCTTGACTTTCCTGAAGCTCTTGGCTGAGGTTGGCTTGGTCCTCGCATAACTGCTCGTTCAGCTTACATAGCTCCTTGTTCTCCTCAAGCAGCTTTTTCTTCTCATCCTCAAGTGCTTGCATGGACTGTGCAAGCCTGGAGTCAAAGTTCTGCTCGCGAGAAACCAGCGCCCTAGTGCAGTGCCAGCAACCAGTTAGAGACAGCAATCCCTGAACAAAAAAAAAACGAAAAAGTAAGGAATAGAAATCGGAATAAAGGATGAAACAACAGAAATTAACTTACGCTGACTATTTTGTTCAACCCTCGGTTGATGATCTGGTCGACCGTCATTGAGGCGATTTCATTGATGGCGGCCTGGCTGCGCCTGTACTTGGAGAGCTTGTAGATTCTTTCCCTGGCCGACCCAACCACGAGGTTGGACAGGGAGCCTTTGGACGCATTGTCCAGAGTCTCTCTACCAGCGGCCCTAGAGGAGGGCTGTGGATTCGCAGGAGCAGGCGACGACTGTTCGGTGGGAGGCGGAGGTGTCGTGTTCTCCTTAGAAGGGTCGGCACCGGGAGTGTCCTCTGTTCGAGCCTTCTTTGAGGGGGTCTTACTGCTTTCCCCTGGAGCCCTTTTGCCGTCCTTCGAGACGAAGGCAGCAACAGCGGTTTGGTAGTGCTCGAAGAAGTCATCAGAGTCCATGCCTGCACAAAGGAAAACAATTCGAACAGTTAGATTAAAGGATCACGAGGAGCAGAGATCAAAGTAAAAGGATTACAAGTAAAATACCCGAGCTACACCTACTGGTCGTAACATTATCTACTGAACTACCTATTCCCTGGAAGAAATCTGAGTTTAAAGAAGGGGCGTTCCTAAAGTTTCCGTCCCCATCAAATAGATGGGAAGGAATTGACAGATTATTCAAAAACGAGAATGATATACCATTTACTTCCGACGAGTCGTCAGACTATTCGGTAGGCTCAACAGCCTTTTGTTTCCCTTTGCCCTTGGGGACCGAAGGTTCTGCTGCTCGGTGGGGAACAACAGGTTCCCTGATTGTAACCCCAGTTGGCCTCCTCCTAGGAGGAGGCGCCTGAGGTTGCTGCTCGGGTCCCTGCTCAGCTCCCACATCAGCGTGAGCACCACCTGCCGCGGGTTCGCTGGTCGCCTGTTGGGAGCCCTTAAGGCCAGCCAACCTAAGGTTAGCCTCATTGATCAAGTTTTTTACACTCTTAGCAGCATTTTGCATACTGGCTAAGAGTGTTGCCCTCGACTCCATTCCTGGAGTGGGGGTCAGGCGTAGCCATGGACCTGGAACACAATGGAACAGTGGAGTATTACGACAAGAAAGATTTAAAGCGCAGGAACTACTGTTTTGAGGATCGTTATTTTCCTTACCTCCTCGGGTGAAGGCCAGATTGTCCGCGGCGATGTCGGGCGTAAGGAAGTGCTCATGATGGTACTTCCCCACGTTGGAGATGTGGGTGGTGTCGGACAGAAAAGTGCGTCCAGTCTCCTGGTGGAAGAAATGAAAGAACCCCGTACCATCCTGGTTGGGGTTAGAATTGAGATCAAACAGATAATTGACCTCGTGAGGAGAAGGAGCTGGCCATTTCTTGAGTTTATAAAGGATATAGAGCACGGCCAGCATCCTATACCCGTTCGGAGTAATTTGAAAAGGGGCTACCCCAAAGTAGTTTACCACCCCTTGGAAAAATGTATGAAGAGGCAGGGTAGCACCCGCCTCGATGTGGTATCTCGACCAGGTGCTATAAGCCCCCCCTGGCAGGTTGGCTTGCTGGTCGATGGAAGGTCTGACTAGTGTTATCCCCGTCATATTTTACTTATTTAAATAGTTGTTGATCATGCGAATTGTCACCGTACTTGGGGGTACCACATGCCACTCGACAGCCGGCTGGTCGGCATGGTGAGGACGGGAACGTTCCTGAACTTCGGTCTCAGGAGGGAATTCTCCTTGACCACTGGTCGAGGGGGCATCAGTAGGAGGCTGACTTGGAGAAGGGTTACGTCTTTTTCTGGCCTTAGTTTTTGTTCTGGCCATCTTCTAAGTAGGAGCTGGTGGAGGATTTGGGTTAGGGCGTGAAAATGGAATTTCTGGAATCAGCGTGGATGGATTTTCTTCGCCCTCGAGCAGTTTGGCCAAGAGTTCGTCTTCGATAGGTCTTTCTCCCCCCCAAGGGTCTTGCATATGAACTGCAAACAGACAATGGAGGAGATAAGACACAATCCGCGAGGTAGTGGGAAAGCTGGGATAATGTTACGCGTGCCTAAATAACCAGCAACATCCTAGTCCTACACTAACTTCAACGCGGGTAGTTTAAAAGGCGGATAGAAACAAAAAGGAAAGAAAAATGTTTTCTGAAAAGAACTTTTTCGACTCCTGAAGGGCGGGAAAGTTTTTTTTTTTGGTTTTTTCACCTAGCTTGAAGGTTGAATCTTTCGTCAACCTAACGTCCTAAACCAGAGATCCTCACTATCAAACTATAGTCCTGATCTGTGCAAAGCATAAAAACGCATTTTTACCTAGCAATAGATGGCTTATACCAAGAAACCCTTAAAACCCTATTCAAGAACACAGAAGTTGCAGAGCACCAAAACAGCGTGCATGGCGTAATAAAAAGCTTAAAGAACAAAGTTCTTACCTGGGCAAAGTGAGGATTCAGAGAAAGATGAAAACTTGAGGCGGAAGACCTGCGGACGACGTCGGACTGGTTTTCGAAGCTCTGAACACTGGTGTGAGTTCTTGAAGATTTTAGCAAAGTTGATGGGTAAAAATTTCTTGAAAGAGAAGAAAGGCCTACTTATAGAGATCGAAGGGACAGCCAAAAGTTGGTAATCATCACTTCCCACTTTCGAAACGTGGGGAAGTGGACAAGCCGTCAGATGGCCTTTTTGGAAACTGAAAAGGCTTGATTAGACATAATTATGACACGGTTTTCGAAAATGGACGGAGACTTTGACAGACGTGGGAAGACGAACGGTTGTTCCCTTAAGTTTCCTTATTACTGTTCGCACTAAACAAACTTGGGGGGAAAATGTTATCCCAAAAATCAGAAGTGAATGACATGGCAGGAATTAATTGCACGTGGCTGACACCTGGCAAAACCTGTGTTCGACTATCGACCAGGAAGATATTCGGCATTATGCGATCGGTCTCTTCATACGACCAGTCTGGTCATATGCACGTAACAAACGGAGGAAATCTTAGGCAGTTATGATGGAATCCGAAATTCTCTCCCATGATTTCCTGAGTATCCGATTATTTAGGAAATAATATCTGTAACAAATCAATGTAAATCTTCCCTGAGCTTATAAATAGAAGAAGAGGGCTCAGGGAAGGGGATCTTTCTTTTTCTTTTCTAACTTCTAAATCGCTTGAGATCAGAGTGATCATATCACTCATATTGTATTGTTCTGCAAAGGTTCATGAAACTCATTGAACCCTAGTTCTTTGATCACTCCTTTGAATCTCACATCAATAACAATCTAAGTGGACGTAGGTTATTACCAGATCCTGGGGCCGAACCACTATAAAATATCGTGTTCTTATTCTTTTCGTCATTAAGTTCTTTTCAACGCATTCATCCACTTCAAGCGTATTTTGACTCTGTGTCAGTTGCCCAAAATCAGGATCAACACATAGACACTATTTTCAAGAAAACATACATAAGAAACATTCACAAACTTTATTAAAAACTCTAAAGTAAATGTTGAAATACATAAATTCGGGGTATGGGATCCCATTGTTTAAAAATAAACATAACTTTAAACTTAAATGAAATTGTTTACAAAGCTAAATGCAGAAAATACATAAAGAAAACATAATAAAATGAATAAAATAACATCGTCCTTGAATCGTTTACGCAGTCCATCGAATCCATTATCCCTCAATACACAAGCCAAGCTACCATGAATCCTTTCGCCACCATATCTATTTTCCTGCATACATAAAAAAAATAAAAGAATGAGCCTAATGCCCAGCAAGGAAAATCTACTAATAACATAAAACATATACATAAACTATATCATAAACATATACTATAAACATATGTCATATACTACAATGGCCATTATACTACTTGGGGCTTGTTAACTAAGCAAGTCATATGCCCATAGATTTGTGGGGCTTGCTAACCAAGCAAGTCATATGCCCATAAATTATTGGGTCTTGCTAGCTAGACAAGTCATATGCCGAAGGACTATATACTATACGTAATGTAAACATAAAATATCATAACATAAGCATAACATATCATATAAACATATAAAATTCTATCCTATTTTCCTTACCAAAACTGGGATATGAGAACAAGGACGGGATTTGGAACACTCCTAAAACCAACAATAAGAATGTGAGTATTTCTAAAGAAAGAGATGATAAAGAAATGAACTAAAACACCAAGAAGAAACTTACCGAAATAAATCTTAAGTTCAAAGAACTTAAATATCTAACCAAGAATGGAAAACAACAAGTTAGGATTTGAGTAAAGAAAACTAAAGGAAACTAAAGAAACATACAGAAAAGAACTTAAGATTAGGAATACCTTTGGATGTACTAGAATTGAACTATACCTCGATATAGAAAAACACACTATTTATCTTACTTCCCAAGTGTTTATAAAGCTTAAAATGATATAGCTTATATCCCAACCCAAGTGTTTATCACTTTATAGTAACCCTAGCTTCTTGAAGGCTCTGAACATAGCTTGAAGAATGAGAGAAATGGCTAGGTACTAGGTCCTATTTATAGAGTTCAAGGAGTGAACTACCTCCTTTTAGCTTGAATAAAAATAATGAGTATTAATTGAAAAATATTTGAATATTCGTTCAACAGAGGCTTAAGACTCGGTCAAAACGTTTAGAGGCTGGTCAAGAGGTTAAGGAATGAATTGAGCTCGGTTTAAAAAATGTTTGAAAATATAGCCCTAGGGTCGATATATCGCCATCATAGGCGATATATCACCTGGGCTTATGACCCGAGTGCTCGTCGCTTCGTTTGTGCGAAGTTAACGTGTTTTTTGTATTCCCCGTGTGGCGATACATCAGCTCCTAGGCTGCGATATATCGACATACGTGAATATATTAAATAAGTAATTGCACATTTTCAGCATAATTTGAATTGATTAATCAGGTTTGACTGAGTAATACGAGATTCCTGCAAGTTCTGGAAGGGTCTAGAGCTTCTAGAACCTTCTATGTTTGAATTATCCACTTAAAAATGCTTAATTCCTCAAATAAACAAGATTGTGACAAATGTCATGCTCTTAATGGTCTTGGAAGGTTCTATAGTTTTCTAGAACTTTCTTTTATTTAAACTATAGTTAAATCCTTAAATAAACCCGCACACGACAAGTGTCATGATCTTATTAATTCTATCTAAACCTTATAGTATAATGAATGACTTCTTTATAATGAACTATATTAATCAAACCTTATGTTATAATTAATATTAAACTATAGGTTAAACTTATAAAATCTATAAGTGTTGCTATGAGTGTTCAACTAAGTCCCGGCTTGAACCAAAATCCACGGTAATAAACATACTATAACTACTACTAGCTACTACTACTACTACTACTACTACTACTACTACTACTACTACTACTACTACTACTACTACTACTACTACTACTACTACTACTACTACTACTACTACTACTACTACTACTACTACTACTACTACGACTGTCTAACTAGCTAAGTAAAATTCTGGGACTCTACATGTGAGTTGGGATAGAATACCATGCTCCAGCATGAAATCTTTGAATTCCAAATCCAAATATTCACCACCTCGATCTGATTGAAGTGTTTTAAGAGTATTACCTAATTGCTTCTCAGCCTCAACTTTGAATTCTTGAAACTTTCCAAAGGTTTCAGATTTCCTAAGCATTAAGTATGACCATATCTAGAGTAATCGTCAGTACAAGTAACGAAGTACTCATACCCACCTCTTGCTTGTAGATTGATTGGACCATAGACATCGCTGTGTACAAGCTCCAAAGGTTCTTTAGCTTCATCGCCTTTTGCTGAGAAATGACGTTTGCTCATTTTTCCTTCTAGATAAGATTAACAAACTGAAAGAGTTCCAACTCTTAGTTCTCTCAAAGGTCCATCTTTTGTTAATTAGTTTATTCTGTCTAGTCCTATATGACCAAGTCTAAGATGCCAAAGATATGTGTCATCCTCATTTGAAACTTTTTGTCTTTTGTGTCTTTTCGATTTAGCTACTTTAAATAATTTTGAGTTATTTAGCGTTTATTCATTAAGTGAAAGCATTAAATTTCGAATATTCATTTGCATGTCTAAAGAAAAATTAAGAATATTCAAATTATAAATAAAATATTATAAAGACAATACATGAAATAAAATTCAAAATACTAAAAGAAACAAACTAAAACATTGTTCAAACAACAATAAATTTTTCTTTTAATAAAAACTAAAGAACTTTAAAAATGAAAGGACTTTCTTCAACACTTTCTTGAACTAGACGCTTTCTCTCTCTTTGACTTCATGAACATCATCTGCAACCTTACCTGAATCATAAGATTCAATTATCTACATGGAAGAATAAACATTGTAGTGGACCCTGAGGGTAAAATTCAGGATGACATATCTTTTTTCACGTAGTTATAAGAATGAATATATTATATTTATCTTTCTTATTCTTCATAATTTAAACAATTATTTCACGCTTGGCCAATAGGATTTCATTCTCATAAACCACTTATCATATATGTATCCATATGTAGCATAGATAACCTCCCATATATCATATGTAGATTTAAGGCTTTGTAGAGTATTTATGGTCTCTATATTTACTGATTGAAGCAAATAATACATTGCCATATAATTTATTCTTAACCGCTTGGTGTACTCAAACTGATCATTCACTGAAGCTTCTATTGGTGGTTTTTGAATTGATTGTGTTTTAACAACTTCCATTGAATTATCTCTTAGCAATAATATCTCAATATCATGTCTCAAAAATACTACATTTTCATCGTTAAGTTCAATCACTACATTGCATCTTCGTAAGTGTAACCCATTATTTCAGAATTCATGGCTTAACTTAGAGAGTGTCGCCTTAGGGTCAGCCAAGCCTAAAATTAATCTCTCATTCCTATCTTCTTAAGAAGCCAACCTTGGTATTAATATGTCTAGAAACGTTCCTTAGGGGGATGGAAACAAAGCCATCTCGAGGCCCTGATTCATATCTCATGGTGTTGTACTAATAATGGAGACCATAGGTCACATTGAGATGTTCACCTTCTCCCACTTACTATTTTAGAAAAGATTTATTTGATTAAACTAATCAATTAATTACTAGTTTATTAATAACCATATGAATGTAATTAATTACAAAATACATTTAATTATAAAAGAGTCAGTTTCTTCAATTAATGTGATCTAAATAATTTCCCATCACATTCATCTAACTTTACTAAAACACTTTTTAAATAAAGTTGGTTATCTTAAAGGCTTATAAAAACTTTTGCCTTTATTATGGTGTTATTTACCAAGTTTTAACTAATTTATTACTTAGTAGTTTACATCCAATTTATTTCTCCAAAATGATTCATATAAACAATTAGGACAATCCTAAATAATCATGTTTCCAAAAGATGCATGATTAATTAAAACTGTGTGGGGTTTCATGAATGGCTTGTAATTGACTAATGCATGATCATGTTATCAATCAAACATTAATTCAATTTATTTAAATAAATTCAATAAATAAATAATGATGAACCTAGTACTTTTGTGCATTTCCAAATTTACAACCCTTTGAAAAAAATAGAAATAAAACTAAAAAAAAAACAAAAGCCTTAAGTTGTTTGCAAGACTCCAAGAGCGCTCCTCCTCTCTTTTAGGCTTTCTCTATAATTCTTAGGAATTTATTAGGTCCAACTAACTAATTAGAAACTAAATTTCTAACTAATTTATTTAATTTAAACAAACTTTTAATTAAATAACCATTTTTGTCATGTAATGCCCTCCGTTTAGGGCACCGGGTAAACCCTAGTTCGAGTATTTTAATTCCCTGTATTATGTATTATTTCAGGAGAACATTTTATGTTAAAAGAAGTTCATGATGTTTGAATGCTAGCCATATTGTGATAAGTGCGATTTTTTTAGAAACTGAGATCTTTGATCGTGGACCAGGTCAAAAACCCTAATCGGGTAAAAATCTCGGATAAAATAGTCTTGATGGAATAATTATGGCAAACTAAGTTTGAGCATAAACTTAAAAAATAATAATAATAAATATAGGGTATTTTAATAATAAAATATGATAAGTTTGGTGATGTCACATTTTATTTAAATTAATTTTTCTCATTAAGAAAAATTAATCAAAACTATACACTATGCTAAATATTTTTTTTGACCTGAAGTTCAAGCTTATTTGAGGATTAATAAAATTTAAATTAAGGGTACTTTGAGGCATGTGTGGCAAATTATGTAGAGTGCTAGAGTGGGAAAAATTTTCCAAATAGAATTTCAAGAAAATAGCCATCATTCCTTTCCCATGTTATCATCTTTTTTTTTTATGGAAAAGAAAACTAAGCTAACTTCAACACTCACCATCCAAAACCCCAACCATACCCCTCCCTCTCTCTTACTCCATCTAATTTTTTCAGCACACACTCATCTCTCTCAAAGCTCCCTTCTCTCTCTAGAAGTTTAGAGCACCATTGAAGAATAATAATAATAAAAAAAACTCTACAAATCCTAAGGTAAAAATGCTCTAGCTATGTCATTTTTTTCTCCATCTCTTTTTCTCTTCTTCATGGATAGTTTTAATAATTGTTTTCTACTTCATGAAATACCATTCGTCTCAGCCCCTTAAAAGTCGAAGAAGCGCCATTGAAGGTTTCACAAAAAGCTTGAACCAATGTTAAGAAAAAGGATGAGTTCTCTTGTTTCTTCTTACCATCTTTCTTTCCTTCTTCTTCCTATGTTGACCGAACCTTTAAGGGTTATAAAACTCTATGCATGTTGGTTGAAAACCCTCCATATCCATCATCTCAAACCTAGGTGTGATTGATGCAAGTGTGAGCACCATCATCTACATGCATGCAAGCTTAGAAGGAAATTTTTGAAATAGGTAAACCCTAGAGCAAACTCTTTTTCAACATCCCTATCCTTTTCTTTTCCTAGCTATATAATATGATTATTAGTGTTTATAGGAAGAGATTTAAGTGGGTTAAGTGTTGAGAAGTGATTTGAAACCCTAAGAGCTCAACCATCCCAAAGGCTTGAACATAAAGAGGTAAAAATCTTGATTCTTACCATAACATTTTAATGGCTTTAGCAAATATGGATTTGATTGTTGTTTTGTGAGTCAAATGAGTTATTTGGGTTGTAATAAGATTATTTAGTGGGATGATGATGCATGCATGCGGTTTATGTGGTGTTTGGTAGCTTGGAATCCAAAGTTCCATAGGATTGGTTGATGCATGTTTGGTGCCAAAAATTTTTAGTGGCTTCCAAAGCCAAATCATACCTAAACGACCTAATTATTCAATGAGAGTTTTTGTAATGCGTTATTTGGAAAGATTACATGATTTTAACATCTTGAACCACTAAAAAATATTTTATATAACTCAAGTTATGAGTTTTTTGGCAATCTAGTGCAAGCTGGATTAGGGTTTGGAAGTTCCGACCTTAAAACTTTGAACATATAGTTGAGTGGGTAAAAATTATTATTTTTGGCTGAAATGTTTACTGAATGTTCTGGACATATTGAGTTTATCAGACCAAGTTTCTAGATTCGGGGTTCATCAGACCGAGTTTCTCACCATGGGGTGCTCCAGTGTTGTTCGTCAAGAAGAAATGTAATGACCCGAATTTGCTAATCAGGCTTAGGGCCTTGATTAGTGTGCCTGGAGGGCAATAAGTGGTTTAGATATGCTTATATGTGAATCTATGTGTATATATGATTATGATGCATGTTAATTGAGTTAAATGTGATAAATGAAATATATGTTGTATATGTGTGATATGTCTGTACAGCACGATCCGAGACAGTCCTGGGGAGCAGTTAGCCAGGGAGTCACAACGGGGTTGAGATTCGGACTCGGGGCGAGTCGAGGGGTAATTCTGGTATTAGCTGAGTTATGGGATTATCGGGACATAGAAATAAATATTTGGAGATATATTTGAGGATAGAATGTCTAGGCGGGAATATTTGGGGAATTTACCATTTTTGCCCTCGGGGACGTTTTGGTACCCCGAGCCTTGAGGTAACCTTTAGAATTAAGTCATATAAAACAAATAAATGAAATGGAACTGTACAGAAACTGAGGGAAACCGACTCATATCTTCCTTGGAACTGAGAAATAGCTTTTTGTCTCTCTTTTTCACTCTCTCTAAGGCAAAACTTGAAGAAACTTAAAGGAATTGCTTGGAAAATTGAAGGGGTTCTGCTGGGAAACTCTAGGGGCTTGAAGCTTTGGGATTGAGGATCAAAATTCTGGGATTAAGCTCAGCAAGGTAAGCTTTAAACACTAAGGTCTAGTCTTTAATTTTATGCTGGTTTAGAGGTTTGCATGTAGTTAAGCTTGCTTAATCTTTGGGTGTTTTAGCTAAGTTTTGGAGCATGCTTTGATGAGGTTTTGATGTTGTTTCTGTACTGGAGTAACTGTGTTGAATATTTAGGAGTCTTAGTTTGGTTTTGGTGATAATTGGCTTGAAGAAGGGATGAAAAGTTGATGGAAATTCTGGGTTTGCTGTTAGTGCCGCGGCCCTAGGAGGGGTGTGCTGCGGCCCGCATGCGCGCACAGCCATGGGAGGCTGAAGGAATTCGGGCGCGCCGCGGCCCGCGTGTTGGTCAGTGGAGAGCTAGCCTCTGTTTTGAGGCTAGCCGCGGCTCTAGGGGGTGGGGCCGCGGCCCTTAGTGTCAGTGAGGAATTTAATGATATTTTTTACTTGGGAACTTTAAGGGGAAGGCTCGGGATGGATTTTATCATTCGAATTGATAGAATTCAAGATCCCAGAGGTTAGGGTTACGGTTTGTGGTTATTTGTTGGGTTGGAATTTGATGGTCGGATATTATTATGTGTTGTGACTAGGATCTCGGCGAGGCTCACGTTAGCGAACTGTGCTCGGGGTATCGGTGCTCAGGAAGCTTGGAACTCAAGTAAGAAAACCCCTGTTCCCTTAGAGCTTGTGTGCAGGGCTGAGCCCAGTATATTGAATGGAAATGACATGCAGGGCCGAGCCCTAAATACTAGAATTGTTGAGCATGGCTCTTTGTCTGTATATGTTTGAATTTTGTGCTTGTTGCTATATCGTGTTTGATATTATATGTGTGATCGGCAAGAGCCGGGAACGGTGTAGACCGAGAACGGCGTGGGGCCGGGAATGGCATCAGACACGTTGAGTGCAAGGCCGAGAACGACAGAGGGCCGGGAGCAGCGTTGAGCACGAGGGGTGCGAGTTTCCAGGGTGAGTCCCTAAAAGGATACCTGGGATATCCTCACGGCGTGGTCCGCGAACCTAGGGCTTGGTAAACTCCTGGGCGGCTAGGCTGTATGTGTTTAGCCATTGGTGGCCTGTTTATATGTTTGACTTGTATTTTGCATATGTTATCTGTTTTGGGTTTTCTTGCTGGGCTTCGGCTCACAGATGCTCTGTGGTACAGGTAAGGGTAAAGAGAAGATTAACCAACCATGAGCACAGCTGGCGTGAGGCGGCGTGTACATGTCCGGCCAGCCTGGCTGCCACAGCTAGGGGATTTTGGGAGATGTTTGTAAGGGAACTTAGGTTTTGTCGTCTAGTCGACTCTGATCAGTTTTGTGTTGTAAATATTTTCTAAACTTTGTTTTGGGATCCCAAGTGTAAACTTTTATGATTAGCAATGAAATCTACTTTCTCTAATGTTTTCTTTTAATTATGGCTTAGTTACACGTTTTTGATTTAAAACCTCGACTGGCGAGTTGAGGCACAATTTTAAACACACTTAGTGACGACTCTAAGGGAGTAGGGCGTTACAAGAAAGATGGATCTTTAAGAATGTGTATTGACTACAGGGACCTGAACAAGTTGGCTATTAAGAGCAAGTACCCACTACCTAGGATTGATGACTTGTTTGACCAGCTATAGGGGAAGACAGTGTTCTCTAAGATTGATCTTCGGTCAAGTTACCACCATTTAAGGATTAAATAGGAGGACATACCGAAGACCGCTTTCCACACTATGATTTCCTGGTTATGTCCTTTGGATTAACCAACGCCCCAGCAGCCATTATGGATTTGATGAATAAGGTCTTCAAGGACTATTTGGACAAGTTTGTGGTTGTTTTCATTGATGACATAATGGTGTACTCACAGTTAGAGACAGAGCACGAGCATCATTTACGCCTGGTATTACAGCGG